>NC_074667.1:11075-189470 GCF_029448725.1 Salvelinus fontinalis
GTGATGTACAGTACACCCCCTAGACAGGACACTAGTCTGTTTCTGCAGCTTGATGTACAGTACACCCCCTAGACAGGACAAGTCTGTTTTTACAGCTTGATGTACAGTACACCCCCTAGACAGGACACTAGTCTGTTTCTGCAGCGTGATGTACAGTACACCCCCTAGACAGGACACTAGTCTGTTTCTGCAGCGTGATGTACAGTACACCCCCTAGACAGGACACTAGTCTGTTTCTGCAGCGTGATGTACAGTACACCCCCTAGACAGGACAAGTCTGTTTCTACAGCTTGATGTACAGTACACCCCCTAGACAGGACACTAGTCTGTTTCTGCAGCTTGATGTACAGTACACCCCCTAGACAGGACACTAGTCTGTTTCTGCAGCGTGATGTACAGTACACCCCCTAGACAGGACACTAGTCTGTTTCTGCAGCTTGATGTACAGTACACCCCCTAGACAGGACACTAGTCTGTTTCTGCAGCTTGATGTACAGTACACCCCCTAGACAGGACACTAGTCTGTTTCTGCAGCGTGATGTACAGTACACCCCCTAGACAGGACACTAGTCTGTTTCTGCAGCGTGATGTACAGTACACCCCCTAGACAGGACACTAGTCTGTTTCTACAGCTTGATGTACAGTACACCCCCTAGACAGGACACTAGTCTTTTTCTGCAGCTTGATGTACAGTACACCCCCTAGACAGGACACTAGTCTGTTTCTACAGCTTGATGTACAGTACACCCCCTAGACAGGACACTAGTCTGTTTCTGCTCTTTGCAGCGTGCAAAGCAGTTAAGGTACTATATACATATACAGCACCAGTCAAAGGTTTGGACACAACAACTCATTCAAGAGTTCTCTTTCATTTTGACTATTTTCTACATCGTAGAATAATAGTGAAGACATCAAAACTATGAAATAACACATGGAATCATGTAGTAAGCAACAACAACAAAAAAAGTGTTCAACAAATCCAAATATATTTGAGATTCTTCAAAGTAGCCATCCTTTGCCTTTGACAGCTTTGCACACTCTTGGCATTCTCTCAACCAGCTTCATGAGGTAGTCACCTGGAATGCATTTCAATTAACACGTGTGCCTTCTTAAAAGTACATTTGTGAAATTTCTTTCCTTCTTAATGCGTTTGTTGAGCCAATCAGTTATGGTGTGACAAGGTCGGGGGGTATACAGAACATAGCCCTATTTGGTAAAATACCAAGTCCATATTATGGCAAAAACAGCTCAAATAAGGAAGGAGAAACAACAGTTCATCATTACTTTAAGACATGAAGGTCAGTCAATCTGGAGAATGTCAAGAACTTTGAAAGTTTCTTCAGGTGCCGTCACAATAACCATCACACGCTATGATGAAACTGGCTCTCATGAGGACCGTTACAGGAAAGGAAGACCCAGAGTTACCTCTGCTGCAGAGGATAAGTTAATTAGAGTTACCAGACTCAGATTGCAGCCAAATAAATGCTTCACAGAGTTCAAGTAACAGACACATCTCAACATCAAATATATTTTGATTTGTTAAACACTTTTGGTTACTACATGATTCCATGTGTTATTTCATAGTTTTGATGTCTTCACTATTATTCTACAATGTAGACAATAGTAAAAAATACAGAAAAACCATTGAATGAGTAGGTATGTCCAAACTTTTGACTGGTACTGTAGGTTGTGGTAAAAAGTGACTAGGTACTACATGATGATACATTACTATACATGACAGAGTCCCACTAGAGTGTTAGGTAGTTCTCACCTCCACCGTCTCCTGTACAGGAGCCTCCTCTGAAGCAGCAGCGTTGGAGAATTGGACATCCTCTGGACTCAGTCTCTTATAAGACACCATCTACACAGAGACCAGGACAAAGTAGACGGGTGAGGACACTACAGACACCCGTCACAGGTAGTGGCATGTCAAATCCAGTGTTTGGTTTACAGATATTGTAAAGACTTGTGTACACAAATCTCCAGTAAGCCGACTAGCTAGTAGATTAGACTGTATCATATAGTTAGATAAGATTGCATTCATAGCTTCATAATTGGACAGTGCCGAATAGCCTTGCTAGACTTCGAACCTGTAGATAGCGAAACACAACCGTTGCTGTAAATGCCAAAGGTTAATTTAGCCACCTCGGCTGGGGATACTAGCTGAGTTCACTCAACTCCACGATATCGTATTACAGGGATTTTAATAAACAAAAACTAGGCTGCGGAGGTAATAACGTTACCTAGACAACTAGCTAGTAGTATCCCTCTAACTTAGCTTGCGTGTCGTTTACTAAAGTATCCACAATAAATGTGTTATTGATTTAACGTCACCTGCCACATAGCACATGAAGGTGAAGCTAGGACAAGGCATTGTGAGTACAGTAACGTTAGCTGGTTAGCCCTGTAGCCAACATTAGCTTGTTTGTTTGCGTAGCTATCTAACGTTAGTTTGAATACCTCGAATAAGAGGTAAACGCAAGCGACACCACGAAAGTTGCTTACCTCGACTGTTTGACTCGGAAGCGAGGGTGTTTCACAAATAATAATACACGTTCCCTCGATGTAGGTTTTCAAAACTTGGCTAGCATGCCGTCGTCTCTCCTTCCATAAACAAGTTGTTGTTCTCTCAGGCTTCTGTTCTTCTTCCGTGAATTTAACGGCGGTCGGCATTCACCGTTAATGGTGCATTACCGCCACCTACTGTACTGGAGTGTGGGCCAGAGAAACGGAGAACTAAATCAAATCTGCCAGCCCTGTGTCTTTTTAAAAAAGAAAACAAAAGATAGGATACTATATCTGTCGATGTTCTACCCAGGCAACTCGTTACACTTTGTGCCCAGGCAAGTCCCAGGCAGTGAGGTCAAAGATGGTGGATAAATGATGTCCCTCTCAGGCTTTTATTTCTTTCTATTTATCCGTTATTTTACCAGGTAAGTTGACTGAGAACACGTTCTCATTTACAGCAACGACCTGGGGAATAGTTACAGGGGAAAGGAGGGGGATGAATGAACCAATTGTAAACTGGGGATTATTAGGTGACCATGATGGTTGTTTACCATTGAAACAAAATATCCAGTTATGTTCTGCTCAACAGGGTAGCTCTCCCTTAGGCACCAATGCATGAGCAGCTAGGTCTGGTCTGCGAAGTTCATTAACCATATATGGACCAGAAGAAGAAAAAAAATAGGCAGTTGGATGTCTTGCTTCCTCTTCCGTCTCTGCTGAGGTGCATTGACCATGCAGAAAATGGCAGCCTAGCTTGTAGCGCTGTTTGAGTCAAATCAGAGACGGTTAGCGAGCTGAAACGTCATCAGTATTGGGGAATAGTTCTAATGTTAACTATGTGGCAGCATGCACATAAAATGTGTGATCCTCAATACACAACAAAGTTAATGTCCAACAAGCTTTCTCTGCCCTCAACCTTGTTCTGAACACCTCCACAACAAAGCTTTCTCTGCCCTCAACCTTGTTCTGAACACCTCCACAACAAAGGTCATGTGGTTTGGTAAGAAGAATGTCCCTCTCCCCACAGGTGTGATTACTACCTCTGAGGGTTTAGAGCTTGAGGTAGTCACCTTATACAAGTACTTGAGAGTATGGCTAGACGGTGCACTGTCCTCCTCTCAGCACATATCAAAGCTGCAGGCTAAAGTTAAATCTAGACTTGGTTTCCTCTCGTAATCGCTCCTCTTTCACCCCAGCTGCCAAACTAACCCTGATTCAGATGACCATCCTACCCATGCTAGATTACAGAGACGTAACTTATAGATCGGCAGGTAAGGGTGCTCTGGAGCGGCTAGATGTTCTTTACCATTCGGCCATAAGATTTGCCACCAATGCTCCAGCACTGCTCCTCACTCCCCCCTGTCTGAGATACCTACTGCAGCCCTCATCCTCCACATACAACACCCGTTCTGCCAGTCTCACTCTGTTAAAGGTCCCCAAAGCACACACATCCCTGGGTCGCTCGTCTTTTTCAGTTCGATGCAGCCGGCAACTGGAACGAGCTGCAAAAAACACTCAAACTGGACAGTTTTATCTCCATCTCTTCATTCAAAGACTCAATCATGGACACTCTTACTGCATGTTGTTGTCATGTGGTGTTGCTACCATGCAATGTTGTTGTCTTAGGTCTTCTCTTTATGTAGTGTTGTGTTGTCTCTCTTGTCATGATGTGTGTTTTGTCCTATATTTTTATTTAATTTATTTTCAATCTCCGCAGGAGTCCTTTTGCCTTTTGGGTAGGCCGTCATTGTAAATAAGAATTTGTTCTTAACTGACTTGCCGAGTTAAATAAAGGTTAAATAAAGGTTCAATAAAACAATGTATAAATATATCCTATCAGATGTAATGACTTATTCAACTGTTTTCACCCACAAGTCTGGTAAAACAGGGTTTCAACTCGAGTTCGGGAAACCCTGAAGTAAAGGCCTCTCTTCCATCCTCCCCGACTTTCCTCTGTACTTGGAATAGATGCTGCCCTGTTTCTCTATTCCACTACTCCTGCCATCTCTGTACCATTACTGCCCATATCAGTCCCTAAAGCCTCTGCATTGTTTATTGAAATCTCCACTTCCACCTCCTCTCAGGGCCCGTTCATCAACCACCTCATTCCCCTCCACCCCCAACATGGGACTCAAGCACATCAACCACCTCGTTCCCCTCCACCCTCCACATGGGCTGGGACTCAAGCACATCAACTACCTCATTCCCCTCCACATGGCCTGGGACTCAAGCACATCAACTGCCTCATTCCCCTCCACCCCCTACATGGGCTGGGACTCAAGCACATCAACCACCTCATTCCCCTCCACCCCCCACATGGGCTGGGACTCAAGCACATCTCACCTGTATACCCATTGGTATCTTTTCCTAGAGCTGGCTGCCCAGCCAGAGTCCGGACTTGAACCCCGATTGAACATCTCTGGAGAGACCTGAAAATAGCTGTGCTCTCCATCCAACCTGACAGAACTTGAGAGGATCTGCAGAGAAGAATGGGAGAAACTCCCCAAATACAGGTGTGCCAAGCTTGTAGCGACATACCCCCAAGAAGACTCGATGCTGTAATCGCTACCAAAGGTGCTTCGAAATAAGTACTGAGTAAAGGGTCTGAATACTTATATAAATGTGATATTTCAGTTTTGTATTTTAGTACATTTGCACACACACACAAAAAAAACTGTTTTTGCTTTGTCATTATGGGGTATTGTGATGTCATTATGAGGTATTGTGATGTCATTATGGGGTATTGTGATGTCATTATGTGGCATTGTGATGTCATTATGGGGTATTGTGATGTCATTATGAGGTATTGTGATGTCATTATGAGGTATTGTGTGCAGATTGTTGATGAATTCTTTCCGAATGCATCATTTTTTTAAAGGTCCGGCTTTAAATGTACTCTTGAAAATTGTAATAGTAGAATGCACAAGGTGCAATGTAGAAACTGGGTAGGTCATCATCAGTTCCTCTTGTCATGTCAGTCATTACATACCTTAGAGAGATACTAATAACTGGTCAGAAAGGTCCGGGTCAACTAGACCGGGTCAGCATGGGATAGTGGGTTTTCAGCACATAGATATTGTTGTAATTTTTTTGTCACTCCAATTAATACATATTAGTCATTAGAGGTCGACCGATTAATCGGAATGGCCGATTAATTAGGGCCGATTTCAAGTTTTAATAACAATCGGAAATCGGTAATCTTGGACACCGATTTAAAAAAAAAAAAAAAAATGTACACCTTTATTTAACTGGGCAAGTCAGTTAAGAACACATTCTTATTTTCAATGAGGGGCTAGGAACGGTGGGTTAACTGCTTGTTCAGGGGCAGAACGACAGATTTTTACCTTGTCAGCTCAGGGATTCAATCTTGCAACTTTATGGTTAACTAGTCCAACGCTCTAACCACCTGCCTCACGAGGAGCCCGCCTGTTACGCGAATGCAGTAAGAAGCCAAGGTAAGTTGCTAGCTAGCATTAAACTTATCTTATAAAAAACAATCAATCAATCAATCAATCATAATCACTAGTTATAACTACACATGGTTGATGATATTACTAGTTTATCTAGCGTGTCCTGCGTTGCATATAATCGATGCAGTGCGCATTCGCGAAAAAGGACTGTCGTTGCTCCATGAACATCAATGCCTTTCTTAAAATCAATACACAGAAGTATATATTTTTAAACCTGCATATTTAGCTAAAAGAAATACAGGTTTGCAGGCAATATTAACCAGTTGAAATTGTGTCACTTCTCTTGCGTTCATTGCACGCAGAGTCAGGGTATACGCAACAGTTTGCGTCGCCTGGCTCATTGCGAACTCATTTGCCAGAATTTTACGTAATCTGCCGCACGAGCATGCTTTTGCGGCACAGTCGATAGCGCGCAGGACCTCGGGCTAGAAGGTCGAGGGTTCGAGACCTGCTCCCTGCCTGTTTCATTACAATATTAATGACCTGAGGCTCATATTTCTGTGTGTTATTATGTTATAATTAAGTCTATGATTTGATAGAGCAGTCTGACTGAGCGATGGTAGGCACCAGCAGGCTCGTAAGCATTCATTCAAACAGGACTTTCTGCGTTTTGCCAGCAGCTCTTCGCAATGCTTCAAACATTGCGCTGTTTATGACTTCAAGCCTATCAACTCCCGAGATTAGGAGGCTGGTGTAACCGATGTGAAATGGCTAGCTAGTTAGCGGGTGCGCGCTAATAGCGTTTCAAACGTCACTCGCTCGGAGACTTGGAGTAGTTGTTCCCCTTGCTCTGCATGGGTAATGCTGCTTCGAGGGTGGCTGTTGTCGATGTGTTCCTGGTTCGAGCCCAGGTAGCGGCGAGGAGAGGGATGGAAGCTATACTGTTACACTGGCAATACTAAAGTGCCTATAAGAACATCCAATAGTCAAAGGTATATGAAATATAAATCATATAGAGAGAAATAGTCCTATAATTCCTATAATAACTACAACGTAAAACTTCTTACCTGGGAATATTGAAGACTCATGTTAAAAGGAACCACCAGCTTTCATATGTTCTCATGTTCTGAGCAAGGAACTTAAACGTTAGCTTTTTTACATGGCACATATTGCACGTTTACTTCCTTCTCCAACACTTTGTTTTTGCATTATTTAAACCAAATTGAACATGTTTAATTATTTATTTGAGACTAAATTGATTTTATTGATGTATTATATTAAGTTAAAAATAAGTGTTCATTCAGTATTGTTGTAATTGTCATTATTACAAATAAATAAATACAAAATCGGCAGATTCATCGTATCGGCTTTTTTTGGTCCTCCAATAATCGGTATCCGTAACGGCGTTGAAAAATCCCAATCAGTTATTATTATTACTATTAGACATGGTAAATGTATAGAATTGCAATTAAAAACAAATTTGCTTTAAAAACAGCAACATTTTCTTTACACCCCGATGACAAAATGTGTAGAATATGCAGGAAATACACTTTAAACCTGCAAAATCGTCTCCACCAACAAGAGGCGTGTGAACGGTGTGTGTCATGGACAGTGCTTGCGCCCATAGAAATAGACCTGTATCTGATTCTGTCTGGTCAGTAGTGTGGCATGTCATACCTTTTCTGGCCAGACAGCATCAAATACATGGGCTACATATAGTAACACAGAGGGGCGCTGTTTCGCTGGCTAGTTTCAGCAGAGAGGAAGAGGCGAAGAGAGAGGCCTCACCCGCCGAAAATCTGTCCTGAATAAGCCCAATGCGTTTCTATGTGCATAATATGCAGACCTAAACTTGTCGCCCGCGTTCCCGCATTTGGGACGACGATTCACAATGTTAGCACGGAGACATGAGCATCTCTTCGTTATTTACAGATCTCTGGTTTCAGCCATTTGCTAATTAGATAGGTAAATTGGATTCTGGACCCACCGAGGGTCATTACCAGAGAGCTTGACTTAGCCACCGAGGGTCATTACCAGAGAGCTTGACTTAGCCACAGAGGGTCATTACCAGAGAGCTTGACTCAGCCACAGAGGGTCATTAGCTTCTTCAAATAAATAGCTGTGGATTGTTTCAAATCACAAGTGTATAGGCATATGCCTATTGGGGAAGCCAGCAGTTTGGGCAGTGCGCCTGGCAACAGGCCTAGCTGATTATTGACTTGTGTCTGTCAGTAAAAAGCATCTAAAATGTGTGAAGATAATGTGTCTTGAGTTTAACGTTGAGACAAGAAGAAGGGGAGGGGATGTGGGGGTCTCTCTCCAGAATGGTTGTGTGGGGGTTGTGTGGGGGTCTCTCTCCAGAATGGTTGTGTGGGCGTCTCTCTCCAGAATGGTTGTGTGGGGGTTGTGTGGGGGTCTCTCTCCAGAATGGTTGTGTGGGGGTCTCTCTCCAGAATGGTTGTGTGGGGGTTGTGTGGGGGTCTCTCTCCAGAATGGTTGTGTGGGGGTCTCTCTCCAGAATGGTTGTGTGGGGGTTGTGTGGGGGTCTCTCTCCAGAATGGTTGTGTGGGGGTCTCTCTCCAGAATGGTTGTGTGGGGGTTGTGTGGGGGTCTCTCTCCAGAATGGTTGTGTGGGGGTCTCTCTCCAGAATGGTTGTGTGGGGGTTGTGTGGGGGTCTCTCTCCAGAATGGTTGTGTGGGGGTCTCTCTCCAGAATGGTTGTGTGGGGGTTGTGTGGGGGTCTCTCTCCAGAATGGTTGTGTGGGGGTCTCTCTCCAGAATGGTTGTGTGGGGGTTGTGTGGGGGTCTCTCTCCAGAATGGTTGTGTGGGGGTCTCTCTCCAGAATGGTTGTGTGGGGGTTGTGTGGGGGTCTCTCTCCAGAATGGTTGTGTGGGGGTCTCTCTCCAGAATGGTTGTGTGGGGGTCTCTCTCCAGAATGGTTGTGTGGGGGTTGTGTGGGGGTTTCTCTCCAGAATGGTTGTGTGGGGGTCTCTCTCCAGAATGGTTGTGTGGGGGTTGTGTGGGGGTTTCTCTCCAGAATGGTTGTGTGGGGTTGTGTGGGGGTCTCTCTCCAGAATGGTTGTGTGGGGGTTGTGTGGGGGTCTCTCTCCAGAATGGTTGTGTGGGGGTCTCTCTCCAGAATGGTTGTGTGGGGGTTGTGTGGGGGTCTCTCTCCAGAATGGTTGTGTGGGGGTCTCTCTCCAGAATGGTTGTGTGGGGGTTGTGTGGGGGTCTCTCTCCAGAATGGTTGTGTGGGGGTTGTGTGGGGGTCTCTCTCCAGAATGGTTGTGTGGGGGTTGTGTGGGGGTCTCTCTCCAGAATGGTTGTGTGGGGGTTGTGTGGGGGTCTCTCTCCAGAATGGTTGTGTGGGGGTTGTGTGGGGGTTTCTCTCCAGAATGGTTGTGTGGGGGTTGTGTGGGGGTTTCTCTCCAGAATGGTTGTGTGGGGTTGTGTGGTGGTCTCTCTCCAGAATGGTTGTGTGGGGGTTGTGTGGGGGTCTCTCTCCAGAATGGTTGTGTGGGGGTTGTGTGGGGGTCTCTCTCCAGAATGGTTGTGTGGGGGTCTCTCTCCAGAATGGTTGTGTGGGGGGTCTCTCTCCAGAATGGTTGTGTGGGGGTCGTGTGGGGGTCTCTCTCCAGAATGGTTGTGTGGGGGTCTCTCTCCAGAATGGTTGTGTGGGGGTTGTGTGGGGGTTTCTCTCCAGAATGGTTGTGTGGGGGTCTCTCTCCAGAATGGTTGTGTGGGGGTTGTGTGGGGGTCTCTCTCCAGAATGGTTGTGTGGGGGTTTCTCTCCAGAATGGTTGTGTGGGGGTCTCTCTCCAGAATGGTTGTGTGGGGGTTGTGTGGGGGTCTCTCTCCAGAATGGTTGTGTGGGGGTTGTGTGGGGGTCTCTCTCCAGAATGCTCTCAGCTCTCCAGACAATTCTTCCACATATATTATTTAATTGTGCAAATTGTTCATCCTTTGATTGTTTATTTTAATAAATTCCCCGTTACATATGTAACCAGTAGGCATAGTAAATGTTAATCTCTGTCTTTTGGTTACTTAGATTTCTGTATTACAGTCATTTACTCTTCTCAGAGTGGAAACTTTCTTTGCAGATTTCACAACCTGCTACACTTGTGAGAAACAACTTTCTTAATTTCATACCAT
Source organism: Salvelinus fontinalis (assembly GCF_029448725.1). NCBI lineage: Eukaryota > Metazoa > Chordata > Actinopteri > Salmoniformes > Salmonidae > Salvelinus > Salvelinus fontinalis. Next base: position 21,147 of record NC_074667.1, read on the forward strand.
TTAGGAGTTTAGTCAAGGTTTGAATGGTCTGTTGTTTGGAGTGCTCCATGTGAGGGTTTTCTGTCCTGAGACCTATTTTTATATATATTTAATTAGTCTGGAGAGAGACCCCCACTGTAATACAGAAGACCCCCACTGTAATACAGTTCTCTACAGAGAACCTGAATCCCCACATTAATGCCCAACGCTCTACCTCCTCAATGGGCTTCCTGCACCTTCCTGGCTGTGTATGATACCCCTCTTCTCCTCTTCCATAAGGCCCCATCACCTTCTTCCATAAGGCCCCATCACCCTCTTCCATAAGGCCCCATCACCCTCTTCCATAAGGCCCCATCACCCTCTTCCATAAGGCCCCATCACCTGCAAATAGAGACCTTCCAATATCCCACCGTACCTGAGAGTAAACATCATTAATGATGATTGAGAACAGAGGACTAATCACACCCCCCTGGGGTGTACCATGATCCGCTGTGTAGCTGCTCGATAGAGACTTCCCGACCCCTGACCTTTATCCACTTGTTCTTCCTTCTACCTACAAAAGATTGAGCTCGATTAGCAACCCCTCCTTTCAGATCATATCATACATCTTCTACACATCCAACAATGAAAGTGATCTGTCGTTTTCCAGGAAGTAGCCTTGTAGGCTTTTCACTTTCGTAGGAGTTTTGAATGGTTTTCATTATAAAAAACATCAAATGCATCTGGGAGTACATTCATCCACAAAAAAGAATATAATCTGAATGCAGATTGGCTGACAGCCTTGGTATATTAAAGCAACAAGGCCTGAGGGGGTGTGGTATATGGCCAATATACCACCAAGTTTATAATCTTTCACAAATTTGATGATAGAATTGTTAGGTGAGGACAGGACCCCGGAAGCATGACGCAGGACGACGCCACCTGCACATGGCATTACCAGACTGATTACCTCTGTAGCGAATCAGAATGCAAGCTCACGAGACTTCTGGGATGGTTGTAACCAGGCTACATCCTCTCCACTAAAACCAAAAACCACATATGTTTAGAGGTGTTGCCATAGTGTAAATGTCATCGAAAACACGTGCTGACTCTGGACAATGAAAGGACAAGCACATTCACAAGCTTTAATTTTATTTCCGTGGTTCAAGTAAAATGATTATGACATCACGTAACATGATTATGACATACAATCCATATCAATATTCCACAAACACCTCATTCTGAAATGATTGTCCAAACACACACACTTCTTTCAGCAATATCCTACTCTGAACAATCTCGACTTTCTAAAATAACATTGTTTACTAAGATGCTGAACATTGATATTAAAAGACAAGTTATTGTAAGTGTTAAGAACAGGGAAGAAGAGCTATTCTATGGACTACAAACCTACTATTTGGACTGTTGCATAATTAGCATATTATCACATGAATTAACCTTAATAAAATAGAAAGAACATGGACCACTTTATTAAAATGTTTATAGATACCACCAGCTAGTTTGCTCATGTCATTTCTTACGTTGGATTGACTGATTGTGTTTTAGTATGTTGTTTATCCGCTTTCTACTGTTCAGTCTGCTGTCTTCACCTTTTCATGCTTTTTTTTTATAGTTTAAATGTATTTGATACAAATTGGCTTAATCTTGAAACCATTAACCTTTCACAAAAACATTTCTCACTTAAAATAAAATACAATTCTTGGAAACATGCATCAGTGTGCAGATATATTTTTTACATTATGAAGTCATCATTGTTCCCAGTCTAAACCGGCACCTCGTTAGGAGACCAACGGTCATCAGGCGGGACACTCTCAATCATCACGATTATCCACCCTACTAGCATCCACTAACTGTAGAGGCTCCTCCTCTTCACCCTACTAGCATCCACTAACTGTAGAGGCTCCTCCTCCTCCTCCTCTTCATCCTACTAGCATCCACTAACTGTAGAGGCTCCTCCTCCTCCTCCTCTTCACCCTACTAGCATCCACTAACTGCGGAGGCAGCCTCCACTTTTTCATCATCATCAATAATCATGGAATCCTCTTCACATCTTTAGTCAGATTCTCTTCAGTGTTTGTGTTCTGATGGATCTTCTTGTGTCGTCCCAGCTTCATAGAACTGGTGAAGGTCTTACCACATTCAGCACAGCTGTACGGTCTCTCTCCTGTATGAGATCTGTTGTGTATCGTGAGTTCAGAAGCTTTTCTGAAGGTTTTCTCGCAGACAGAGCAGGAGAAAGGTCTCTCTCCCGAGTGCGTCCGTAGGTGTTCTTTCAGGCGCCCTGCTTGAGAGAAACAATTCCCACACACAAAGCAGCAGTGGGGTTTTTCTCCTGTGTGTAACTGCTGGTGTCTTTTCAAGGCTGAGGAGAAGCTGAACCGCTTGTCACAGTGGGGGCAGGGGTACGGTTTCTCTCCCGTGTGTACTTTCTGGTGGTCTTGCAGATGTCTTTTCTGAGTGAACTGCTTCTCGCACACTAAGCAACTGAAGGGCTTCTCTCCTGTGTGGATCCTCATGTGTAGCTTGAATGCGGACAACTTCTGGCAATCTCTCCTACATATGTTACAGGTATAAGGACTCTCCCCCAAGTGGACTTTGCTGTGCGTTTTGAGGTACGACGCAGTAGTGAAGCGCTTCCCACACTCAGAGCAGCAGTGTGGTTTCTCTCCCGAGTGCGTCGGGTAGTGTTCCTTCAAACGTGACAGTTGAACAAAACCTTTCCCACACACTGTGCAAGTGTGAGGTTTCTCTTCTCTGTGTAACTTCTTGTGTCTATTCAGAGCTATGGTGGAACCGAACATCTTGTCGCAGTCTGAGCAACCATAAGGTTTTTCAACTGAATGTACACTCTCGTGTCTTCGCAGATGTCCTTTGTGGTTGAACTGCTTCCCACACACAGAGCAGCTGTACCTCAGAGCTGTATTGTGGTTCACCTGGTATTGTTCAGTTTCTCCTGATGTTGACGGACTCTCCTCTTCCTCAGAACTCCGAGGATTGAGACGAGGAGGATCCAAGTCCAATCCAACTTCTTCTCCATCAGAATTGATCAGAACACCAAATTCCTCCTCCTCATCTTCCTCCTCCAGTCCTTCATTTTTAGTATTCATCTCAGGTGTTTGGTTGTGGTTGTCACACTCAACAGGTGGTGGTAGTCCAGGTGGTAGATGGGTCTTCTGATGTTTCCATAGGTTGTGGGAACTGGTGAAGCTCTGGCCACATTCAGCGCAGCTGTAAGGTTTCTCACCTGTGTGATCTCTGTGGTGTACTTTAAGGTCTGCTGGTCTTGCAAAATTCTTCCTGCAAACAGAGCAGGAGTAAGGTTTCTCTCCTGTGTGCGTCCGGAAATGTTGCTTCAAACGTGATGATTGGGTAAAACTCTTCCCACACACAGAGCAGGGGTAAGGTTTCTCTCCAGTGTGTGTCAGCAGGTGTATTTTCATGGCTCCCAAATGGGCAAACTTCATCCCACAGGTCGGGCAGTGGTAAGGTTTCTCTCCAGTGTGTGTTTTCAGATGTGCTTTCAGGTGTCCCTTCTCACGGAATTGGTTTCCACACAAAGTACAGGGGTAAGGCTTCTCTCCTGTGTGAATTCTCATGTGTTTTTGTAGCGCCGATAATTTTTGGCAGTCTTTTCCACACACTGAACAGCAGTGAGAGCTCTTAGCGGTATGGTTCTCCTGGTGATGTTCAGGTACTCCTGATGTAGAGGGACTCTCTTCAATGTCAGAACTCTGACTGGGATTATATCCTGTGTGAAAAAAGTTGGAACGGGTTAAACAAAGCAGCAGACAAGTCAAGAGAAAATTCCCAGGTTTTCCTGAAATCCTGGCTGGGGTATTCCGGATTTCCTGTTTATTCCCTCCTGATTCCGGGAATCTTCCAACCAGGAATTCTGAAAAACCTGGGCATTTTGGGAAAGTTAAATGAATCCAAACTCATCTCAATTTACCAAGAAGAGAAGGATCCCAGTCCATTTCTTCTCCATCAGAATTAATCAACCCAACAACTTCCTCCTCCTCTTCTTCCTCCTCCTCTTCCTCCGCCTCTTCTTCTTCATCCTCCAGTTCTTCAGTTTTAATCTTCAGTCCAAGTGTTCGGTCCTCCTCTTTAACATTAACAGTCATCCCAGCAGTTTGAGTGGAGGCTTCACTTTGGCTCTGGTCAGAAGGCAGGGACTCTGTTGGTTTGTGCCCAGCCTGGTGAGAAAATAAACATTTATTTAGGATGGAGAAAAACAATTAAAATTGTTCAAATTGCCTTAAAATTAAATTTTTGATCCACCAGCCACAAAAAAAATTTAACAGCTAAAATATTTATTTTCTGCTTAAATGACACCAACAAAACACAAAATAAACAGATGCGTATGCTTGGTAATATTTCAAAAACAATACATGTATTCAACCACTTTTTTGAGACCCCTTTTAAGGGCGGGTGGTTACCGAGAAACACAAGGACAAAGTTACACTTCAGTAGACTTTTCAAGTAAAATTAGACCAACTTTTATACCTGTGCGCAGCGCTTCTAAAAATGAATATTTTACTCAGCTCTTCACGTGCGCACAGCCCCCAGCAAGGCAGCGATGCAGCACGAGGTGGGAGAGGCTATAAGGAGTCGCAGTTCTTGGACTTTGTGCAATTCATTTTCCAGTTAAGATACAAAACGGCAGAAATAGTTTGAAAACAGCTACTGCAGCATTTCCTCTGCTATAAATGTAATCATACCTGACTACAAATGTGATCATACCTGACTACAAATGTGATCATACCTGACTACAAATGTGATCATACCTGACTATAAATGTGATCATACCTGACTACAAATGTGATCATACCTGACTACAAATGTGATCATACCTTACTATAAATGTGATCATACCCGACTATAAATGTGATCATACCCGACTATAAATGTGATCATACCCGACTATAAATGTGATCATACCCGACTATAAATGTGATCATACCTGACTATAAATGTGATTGAGTTAACAAAATGATCAAGTCAACAGGACTAGCCACAAGCTGCAGGACAGGACTAGCCACAAGCTGCAGGACAGGACTAGCCACAAGCTGCAGGACAGGACTAGCCACAAGCTGCAGGACAGGACTAGCCACAAGCTGCAGGACAGGACTAGCCACAAGCTGCAGGACAGGACTAGCCACAAGCTGCAGGACAGGACTAGCCACAGGCTGCAGGACAGGACTAGCCACAAGCTGCAGGACAGGACTAGCCACAAGCTGCAGGACAGGACTAGCCACAGGCTGCAGGACAGGACTAGCCACAGGCTGCAGGACAGGACTAGCCACAGGCTGCAGGACAGGACTAGCCACAAGCTGCAGGACAGGACTAGCCAAACCTCAAGTGACGTGCTCTTCAGAACGTTCTTTCCCCATAGTGAGAGCTGCAGACCTTGAAGTCTATAAGGAGTCCATTAGAGGGCTGCCACACACTCGTTAAGGGAACCGCGCTCAGCTGGTCTCTAGGCTTGGCCCTGCTGCACCACAGTCATGACTAAAATGCCTGTACAATGGAGAATCTCCCAATGGACAATTTTTGTAAATGTTTTATTTAAATTTTTAGGGATAGGGGCAGCATTTTCACTTTGGATGAATAGCGTGCCCAGAGTGAATTGCCTCCTACTCTGTCCCAGATGCTAATATTCACCTATTGAAATCCCAGTGGGATATGGATCTGTGTGCACTTCCTACAGCTTCCACTAGATGTCAACAGTCTGTAGAACGTTGAATGAAGCTTCTACTGTGACGTTGAGCCGGATGGGAGCTGTTTGAGTCAGTGGTCTGGCAGAGAGCCAGGTCCTGGTCACGCGCATTCCACATGATATCGACTTGCGTTCCATTACTTCTATAGACACAAAGGAATTCTCCGGTTGGAACGTTATTGAATATTTATGATAACAACATCCTAAAGATTGATTCTATACTTAGTTTGACAAGTTTATTCCACCTGTAACATAACTTTTTGAAGTTTTTGTCCGGACTTCGCCTGGACCTGGCGCAAGCGTTTGGATATGTGTACTAAACGTGCTAACAAAAGTAGCTTCTTGGACATAAGAAATGGACATTATCAAACAAAACAACAAATTATTGTGGAACTAGGATTCCTGGGAGTGCTTCTGATGAAGATCAAAGGTAAGGGAATATTTATGATGTAATTTCGTATTTCTGTTGACTCCAACCAACATGGCGGACAAATTTCGTTTCTATCTGAGCGCCATCTCAGATTATTGCATGGTTTGCTTTTTCTGTAATTAAAAAAAAAAAAATCTGACACAGCGGTTGCATTAAGAACAAGTGTATCTTTAATTTGATGAAAGATACATGTTTTACATATAAGTTTATGATGAGCATTTCTGTTATTTGACGTGGCTCTTTGCAATTTCTCAGGATATTTTGGAGGCATTTCTGAACATGGCACCAATGTAAACTGCGATTTTTGGATATAAATACGAACTTTATCGAACTAAACATATATGTATTGTGTAACATGAAGTCCTATGAGTGTCATCTGATGAAGATCATCAAAGGTTAGTGATTTATTTTATCTCTATTTCGGCTTTTTGTGACTCCTATCTTTGGCTGGGTTAACTCCCTTGTTCAGGTATAGAACGACAGATTTTTACCTTGTCCGCTCGGGGACTCGATCCAGCAAACTTTTGGTTACTGGCCCAACGCTCTAACTTCTAGACTAATGCTTAGTCCAGGGCTTAATCTGTGTCTGGGATATGGGCCTATCGAATTAAAGGCGAAAGATTGGGCCTATATGAAGGACAAAAGTTTAGCTTTATTGAGAGGACAACTGCACCCTTGGACAAATGTTTGGTTGATAGGATAATAATTTCCACCGACCTTGTCCAGTATATTCTGGAAGACAGAAGCATCTTGTGGAAGTAGAATCCCACTCCCAGTAGCTTGATTAAGGCTCACAGCACCACAGATCCCTGAAGAGTTACGCTGGTGTCTCAGTAGGTTCTCAGAGAGCGAGAACCTCATTCCACACCCGGAGCACTGGTACGGTTTCTCTCCAGTGTGAACTCTCTGGTGTTTCAGTAGCTTTGACTCGATGGTGAAACTCTTCCCACATTCGGTGCATTGGTACAGATTCTCCCCAGTGTGGATTCTCTGATGTTCCTTCAGCTTGGTTGAAGTGGAGAAGCTCTGCTCACAATGGAAACATTTGTAGAAGTTGACTCCAGTGTGTGATTGGGCATGTATCTTCAAGGACACCAGTTGAGCAAATCCCTTACCACATTCTCCACATTGGTACGGTGTTTCTCCGGTGTGGAGTCGTTCATGCTTCACCAGTGTCCCAGATAGAGCAAAGCGCTTGGGGCAGTAGGAGCAGCAGTAAGGTCTCTCGCCGGTGTGCACTCTCTCGTGGTTCTTCAGCTTGGCAGCAGTGGAGAAAGTCTTTTCACAGTGAGCGCAGAGGAAAGGTTTCTCCCCTGTGTGTGTCTGCTGGTGAGATTTCAGGTGCGCCAACTGAGAAAAACTCTTCCCGCACTCGGGGCAGCTATAAGGTTTCTCACCCGAGTGCAACAACTGGTGTCTCTTCAAGTCTCCCATGTGAGTAAACCTGCTCCCACAGTCAGGGCAGGGGTACGGTTTCTCTCCACTGTGCACTTTCTGGTGCGTCTTGAGGTTTGCGGCTTGGGAGAAGCCCTTCCCACACACCATACACTCGTAAGGCTTCTCTCCTGTGTGTGTTCTCTGGTGTAGCATTAGTTTATAGGAGCTGGATAGTTCTTTTCCACACGTTGAACAGATGTGAGGGCCCAGAGCTTTGTTGTTCTCCTGGTGTTGGTCAGGTTCTGCTAATGTAGAGGGACTCTCCTCACTGTCAGAGCAATGGTCAGGTCTCTCTGCTGTGGTAAAGAGGTGGTATGGATAAGTAAACACCTTAAATATGTGAAGATTTGAGATTCTGCCAATAATATAGATGTTTCTTCATTTGGGTAATTGGAAATAAACAATTTATTTAAATTTCTTAAAAAAGTAAACTTGAATGTGTAGGCTAACCCATACCTTACTAAATTAACCTTTGAACTCACCAAAAGCAGGATCTTCCTCCTCTTCTTTTACTTTGACATCCAGTACTAGATTGAGACCAGCCTCCTCTACAGCTGTGGGTTCAACCTGGTCGTTTTGGTCAACACAAGCCTAGGATTAATAATCAGACAACTCATTCAATATAATATTCAACGGCAGCATTAATCTTAGTTATATTGTTGTAAGGGCCTTAACCTCTCTTGGGTATGGGGCAGTATTTTCACCTCCGGATGAAAAGCGTGCCCAAATTAAACTGCCTGTTACTCAGGCTCAGAAGCTAGGATATGCATATAATTAGTAGATTTGGATAGACAACACTCTAAAGTTTCTAAAACTGTTAAAATAATGTCTGTGAGTATAACAGAACTGATATGGCAGGCGAAAACCTGAGAAAAATCCAACCAGGAAGTACTATTATTTTGAAAGGCTGTTTTTCCATTGAAAGCCTATCCACCATACAAATACTTAGGACCCAGTTCACGATCTCTATGGCTTCCTCTACACGTGGCCAGTCTTTAGGCATTGTTTCAGGCTTTTACTCCATAAAATTATGGAGATACAGCACTTTCAATGAGTGTAAAGTGGAAATTTCCAGACATGAGCCCAGCGCGCCTTTCTTGTTTCTCCTTTTCGATTGACGAAATATTATTGATTATTTATGACAAAACAACCTGAGGATTGATTTTAAACATCGTTTGACATGTTTCTACAAACTACTTACTGTACTTTTCTTGGACTTTTCGTCTGGACTTAGTGCCTTTGGATTACTGATCTAAACGCACCAACAAAACAGTTAATTTGGACATAAAGAGGGACATTATCAAACAAAACAAACATTTATTGTCTAACATGGAGACCTGGGGGTGCCACCAGATGAAGATCATCAAAGGTAAGTGATTAATTTTAACGCTATTTCTGACTTTTGTGAGCCCTCCCCTTGGCTGGAAAATGGCTGTATGGTTTTCTGTGACTAGGCGCTGAACTAACATAATCGTATGGTGTGCTTTCGCCGTAAAGCACTTTTTGAAATCGGACACTGTGGTTGGATTTATAAGAATTTTATCTTATCTTTAAAATGGTGTACAATACTTGTATGTTTGTGGAATTTTAATTATGGGATTTCTGTTGTTTTGAATTTGGCGCCCTGCAATTTCACTTGCTGTTGTCGAGGTGGGACGCTACCAACACACTGGTGCCAGACAGGTTAATGACTGATTTGAGGGTGCAAAATTCCAGTAACTTTCTTAAAAATTCCCATGTTTTCCAGAAATACAGGTTGGAAGATTCCTGGAATCAGAAGAAAATAAGCAGGAAATCTGTAATCCACCAACACGGATTTCTAGAAAAACCTTTTTAAGAAAGAAAATAAATGCAAAATTGCACTGGATGCACCATAGAAACCTACCTTATTGGTACCATCCACAGAGGTCACCTCCTGCTGCTGTGACCTACTCTGTATACCTTCATGGATACGACGACGGTGACTAGTTCTATTCGCTGACGAGGAGAAACTCTTCCCGCAGTCGGAGCACTGGAATGGTTTCTCTCCGGTGTGAACCCTCTGGTGTCTTTTAAGGAGTGACGAAGATGAGAACCTCTTCTCGCACTGAGAGCAGTGGTACGGTTTCTCTCCGGTGTGCTGGCGCATGTGTATCTTTAAGGTCCATGGCTGAGTGAATTCCTTCCCACATTCTGAGCAGCTGTACGGCTTGGCGGTACTATTCGCTTCGCTAATATGGGATTGCTCATGTCTTGTTAAAGAGCTTGGAAAAACAAAGGTCTTTTTGCAGGTGGAACACTGGTAAGGTCTCTCCCCAGTGTGCATCCTCTGGTGCATCTTGAGCTCTGCTGCAGAGTTGCAGCCCCTCTCACACTCAGAGCATGGGAAAGGTTTCTTCATGCTGAGTCTCTGCTTCTCTCCGGCGTGCGTCATCATGTGGACCTTCAAGTGCCACATACGTGAGAAACTCTTCCCACACACAGAGCAGTGGCAAGGTTTCTCTCCGGTGTGTGTCCGATGGTGTAGTTTTAACTCGCCTTGGCTGACAAACCTCTTCCAACAGTCCTTTTCCGGGCAGGTGTACGGTTTCTCTCCTGTGTGCAACCTCTCATGTGTTTTGAGGGTCCCTGTATCACTGAATCGCTTCCCGCACACAGAGCAAGGATATGGTTTCTCTCCTGTGTGTGTTCTCAGATGTCTCTGTAGTTTTGATGGGTGAGGAAACTCTTTCCCACACTCCGGGCAGCGGTAAAAAGTCTTCTTAGCGGTGTGACTCTCCTGGTGTTGTTCAGCTACTCCTGATGCCTCATCACTAGAGCTGGGGTTAGGACTCTCTCCTGTTACAACAGTAAGGATAAAACAAGTTATGGTACGTCCCAGATGCTACCCTATTTCCTATATAGTGCACTACTTTTGACCTGGACCATGGTCAAGGGTAGTGCACTATACAGGAACTAGGGTATCATAATCTACTGTAACGTTCTATGTTCATGTATTAAACTAATAAATCATTTCCTCGAGGGGCATTAAAGTATCGTATTGTCCCTCTGTGGGTAGGAGGCTGTGGGTAGGGGGGTGTGGATAGGAGGCTGTGGGTAGGGTGATGTGGGAAGGAGGCTGTGGGTAGGGTGATGTGGGTAGGGGGGTGGGTAGGAGGCTGTGTGTAGGGGGGTGTGGGTAGGAGGTTGTGGGTAAAGTGATGTGGGTAGGGGCTGTGGGTAGGGTTATGTGGGTAGGGTTGTGGGTAGGATGATGTGGGTAGGAGGCTGTGGGTAGGGTGATGTGGGTAGGAGGCTGTGGGTAGGGTGATGTGGGTAGGGTTGTGGGTAGGATGATGTGGGTAGGAGGCTGTGGGTAGGAGGTTGTGGGTAGGGGGTTGTGGGTAGGTTGATGTGGGTAGGGGGTTGTGGGTAGGGTGGTGTGGGTAGGGTGATGTGGGTATGGGGGTATGGGTAGGAGGCTGTGTCTAGGGGGTTGTGGGTAGGAGGCTGTGGGTAGGAGGGTTGTGTGTAGGAGGCTGTGGGTAGGAGGCTGTGGGTAGGAAACAAGGAGACATGTCGATGAAAGTTGGCATCACGTTGATTTAAAATCGCCACGGCAACAAGGAAAGCAGGTCCGGGACCAGGCTAATTAATTGCCACATGGGACAATAAAGCTGGAATCCTTAATGGTGAAACTAACACGTCCCTTTAATATTACAAGAAAGACGTTACTGTAAACGACCAACACTGTTCTTTCCCCCTCAGACATCATTACAACACTGTTCTTTCCTCTCAGACATCATTACAACACTGTTCTTTCCCCCTCAGACATCATTACAACACTGTTCTTTCCCCCTCAGACATCATTACAACACTGTCCTTTCCCCCTCAGACATCATTACAACACTGTTCTTTCCCCCCTCAGACATCATTACAACACTGTTCTTTCCCCTCAGACATCATTACAACACTGTTCTTTCCCCCCTCAGACATCATTACAACACTGTTCTTTCCCCTCAGACATCATTACAACACTGTTCTTTCCCCCCTCAGACATCATTACAACACTGTTCTTTCCCTCTCAGACATCATTACAACACTGTTCTTTCCCTCTCAGACATCACTACAACACTGTTCTTTCCCCCCTCAGACATCATTACAACACTGTTCTTTCCCCCTCAGACATCATTACAACACTGTTCTTTCCCCCCTCAGACATCATTACAACACTGTTCTTTCCCCCCTCAGACATCATTACAACACTGTTCTTTCCCCCCTCAGACATCATTACAACACTGTTCTTTCCCCCCTCAGACATCATTACAACACTGTTCTTTCCCCCCTCAGACATCATTACAACACTGTTCTTTCCCCCCTCAGACATCATTACAACACTGTTCTTTCCCCCCTCAGACATCATTACAACACTGTTCTTTCCCCCTCAGACATCATTACAACACTGTTCTTTCCCCTCAGACATCATTACAACACTGTTCTTTCCCCCCTCAGACATCATTACAACACTGTTCTTTCCCCTCAGACATCATTACAACCAACACTGTTCTTTCCCCTCAGACATCATTACAACCAACACTGTTCTTTCCCCTCAGACATCATTACAACACTGTTCTTCCCCCCTCAGACATCATTACAACACTGTTCTTTCCCCCCTCAGACATCATTACAACACTGTTCTTCCCCCTCAGACATCATTACAACACTGTTCTTTCCCCTCAGACATCATTACAACACTGTTCTTTCCCCTCAGACATCATTACAACACTGTTCTTCCCCCCTCAGACATCATTACAACACTGTTCTTTCCCCCTCAGACATCATTACAACACTGTTCTTTCCCCCTCAGACATCATTAAAACACTGTTCTTTCCCCTCAGACATCATTACAACACTGTTCTTTCCCCCCTCAGACATCATTACAACACTGTTCTTTCCCCCTCAGACATCATTACAACACTGTTCTTTCCCCCCTCAGACATCATTACAACACTGTTCTTTCCCCTCAGACATCACTACAACACTGTTCTTTCCCCCTCAGACATCATTACAACACTGTTCTTTCCCCTCAGACATCATTACAACACTGTTCTTTCCCCCCTCAGACATCATTACAACACTGTTCTTTCCCCCCTCAGACATCATTACAACACTGTTCTTTCCCCTCAGACATCATTACAACACTGTTCTTTCCCCCCTCAGACATCATTACAACACTGTTCTTTACCCCCTCAGACATCATTACAACACTGTTCTTTCCCCCCTCAGACATCATTACAACACTGTTCTTTCCCCCTCAGACATCATTACAACACTGTTCTTTCCCCCTCAGACATCATTACAACACTGTTCTTTCCCCCTCAGACATCATTACAACACTGTTCTTTACCCTCAGACATCATTACAACACTGTTCTTTCCCCCTCAGACATCATTACAACACTGTTCTTTACCCCCTCAGACATCATTACAACACTGTTCTTTCCCCCCTCAGACATCATTACAACACTGTTCTTTCCCCCTCAGACATCATTACAACACTGTTCTTTCCCCCTCAGACATCATTACAACACTGTTCTTTCCCCCTCAGACATCATTACAACACTGTCTTTCCCCTCAGACATCATTACAACACTGTTCTTTCCCCCTCAGACATCATTACAACACTGTTCTTTCCCCCTCAGACATCATTACAACACTGTTCTTTCCCCCTCAGACATCATTACAACACTGTTCTTTCCCCCTCAGACATCATTACAACACTGTTCTTTCCCCCCTCAGACATCATTACAACACTGTTCCTCAGACATCATTACAACACTGTTCTTTCCCCCTCAGACATCATTACAACACTGTTCTTTCCCCCTCAGACATCATTACAACACTGTTCTTTCCCCCTCAGACATCATTACAACACTGTTCTTTCCCCCTCAGACATCATTACAACACTGTTCTTTCCCCCCTCAGACATCATTACAACACTGTTCTTTCCCCCTCAGACATCATTACAACACTGTTCTTTCCCCCTCAGACATCATTACAACACTGTTCTTTCCCCCCTCAGACATCATTACAACACTGTTCTTTCCCCCTCAGACATCATTACAACACTGTTCTTTCCCCCTCAGACATCATTACAACACTGTTCTTTCCCCCCTCAGACATCATTACAACACTGTTCTTTCCCCCTCAGACATCATTACAACACTGTTCCTCAGACATCATTACAACACTGTTCTTTCCCCCCTCAGACATCATTACAACACTGTTCTTTCCCCCCTCAGACATCATTACAACACTGTTCTTTCCCCCTCAGACATCATTACAACACTGTTCTTTCCCCTCAGACATCATTACAACACTGTTCTTTCCCCCTCAGACATCATTACAACACTGTTCCTCAGACATCATTACAACACTGTCCTTTCCCCTCAGACATCATTACAACACTGTTCTTTCCCCTCAGACATCATTACAACACTGTTCTTTCCCCCTCAGACATCATTACAACACTGTTCTTTCCCCCCTCAGACATCATTACAACACTGTTCTTTACCTCTCAGACATTATTACAACACTGTTCTTTCCCCCTCAGACATCATTACAACACTGTTCTTTCCCCTCAGACATCATTACAACACTGTTCTTTCCCCTCAGACATCATTACAACACTGTTCTTTCCCCCTCAGACATCATTACAACACTGTTCTTTCCCCCTCAGACATCATTACAACACTGTTCTTTCCCCCTCAGACATCATTACAACACTGTTCTTTCCCCCTCAGACATCATTACAACACTGTTCTTTCCCCTCAGACATCATTACAACACTGTTCTTTCCCCCTCAGACATCATTACAACACTGTTCTTTCCCCCCTCAGACATCATTACAACACTGTTCTTTCCCCCTCAGACATCATTACAACACTGTTCTTTCCCCCTCAGACATCATTACAACACTGTTCTTTCCCCCCTCAGACATCATTACAACACTGTTCTTTACCTCTCAGACATTATTACAACACTGTTCTTTCCCCCTCAGACATCATTACAACACTGTTCTTTCCCCTCAGACATCATTACAACACTGTTCTTTCCCCCTCAGACATCATTACAACACTGTTCTTTCCCCCTCAGACATCATTACAACACTGTTCTTTCCCCCCTCAGACATCATTACAACACTGTTCTTTCCCCCTCAGACATCATTACAACACTGTTCTTTCCCCCTCAGACATCATTACAACACTGTTCTTTCCCCCTCAGACATCATTACAACACTGTTCTTTCCCCCTCAGACATCATTACAACACTGTTCTTTCCCCCTCAGACATCATTACAACACTGTTCTTTCCCCCTCAGACATCATTACAACACTGTTCTTTCCCCCTCAGACATCATTACAACACTGTTCTTTCCCCCTCAGACATCATTACAACACTGTTCTTTCCCCCTCAGACATCATTACAACACTGTTCTTTCCCCCTCAGACATCATTACAACACTGTTCTTTCCCCCTCAGACATCATTACAACACTGTTCTTTCCCCCTCAGACATCATTACAACACTGTTCTTTCCCCCTCAGACATCATTACAACACTGTTCTTTCCCCCTCAGACATCATTACAACACTGTTCTTTCCCCCTCAGACATCATTACAACACTGTTCTTTCCCCCTCAGACATCATTACAACACTGTTCTTTCCCCCTCAGACATCATTACAACACTGTTCTTTCCCCCTCAGACATCATTACAACACTGTTCTTTCCCCCTCAGACATCATTACAACACTGTTCTTTCCCCCTCAGACATCATTACAACACTGTTCTTTCCCCCTCAGACATCATTACAACACTGTTCTTTCCCCCTCAGACATCATTACAACACTGTTCTTTCCCCCTCAGACATCATTACAACACTGTTCTTTCCCCCTCAGACATCATTACAACACTGTTCTTTCCCCCTCAGACATCATTACAACACTGTTCTTTCCCCCTCAGACATCATTACAACACTGTTCTTTCCCCCTCAGACATCATTACAACACTGTTCTTTCCCCCTCAGACATCATTACAACACTGTTCTTTCCCCCTCAGACATCATTACAACACTGTTCTTTCCCCCTCAGACATCATTACAACACTGTTCTTTCCCCCTCAGACATCATTACAACACTGTTCTTTCCCCCTCAGACATCATTACAACACTGTTCTTTCCCCCTCAGACATCATTACAACACTGTTCTTTCCCCCTCAGACATCATTACAACACTGTTCTTTCCCCCTCAGACATCATTACAACACTGTTCTTTCCCCCTCAGACATCATTACAACACTGTTCTTTCCCCCTCAGACATCATTACAACACTGTTCTTTCCCCCTCAGACATCATTACAACACTGTTCTTTCCCCCCTCAGACATCATTACAACACTGTTCTTTCCCCCTCAGACATCATTACAACACTGTTCTTTCCCCCTCAGACATCATTACAACACTGTTCTTTCCCCCTCAGACATCATTACAACACTGTTCTTCCCCTCAGACATCATTACAACACTGTTCTTTCCCCCTCAGACATCATTACAACACTGTTCTTTCCCCCTCAGACATCATTACAACACTGTTCTTTCCCCCTCAGACATCATTACAACACTGTTCTTTCCCCCTCAGACATCATTACAACACTGTTCTTTCCCCCTCAGACATCATTACAACACTGTTCTTTCCCCTCAGACATCATTACAACACTGTTCTTTCCCCCTCAGACATCATTACAACACTGTTCTTTCCCCCTCAGACATCATTACAACACTGTTCTTTCCCCCTCAGACATCATTACAACACTGTTCTTTCCCCCTCAGACATCATTACAACACTGTTCTTTCCCCCTCAGACATCATTACAACACTGTTCTTTCCCCCTCAGACATCATTACAACACTGTTCTTTCCCCCTCAGACATCATTACAACACTGTTCTTTCCCCCCTCAGACATCATTACAACACTGTTCTTTCCCCCTCAGACATCATTACAACACTGTTCTTTCCCCCTCAGACATCATTACAACACTGTTCTTTCCCCCCTCAGACATCATTACAACACTGTTCTTTCCCCCTCAGACATCATTACAACACTGTTCTTTCCCCCCTCAGACATCATTACAACACTGTTCTTTCCCCTCAGACATCATTACAACACTGTTCTTCCCCTCAGACATCATTACAACACTGTTCTTTCCCCCTCAGACATCATTACAACACTGTTCTTTCCCCCTCAGACATCATTACAACACTGTTCTTTCCCCCTCAGACATCATTACAACACTGTTCTTTCCCCCTCAGACATCATTACAACACTGTCTTCCCCTCAGACATCATTACAACACTGTTCTTTCCCCCTCAGACATCATTACAACACTGTTCTTTCCCCCTCAGACATCATTACAACACTGTTCTTTCCCCCTCAGACATCATTACAACACTGTTCTTTCCCCCTCAGACATCATTACAACACTGTTCTTTCCCCCTCAGACATCATTACAACACTGTTCTTTCCCCCTCAGACATCATTACAACACTGTTCTTTCCCCCTCAGACATCATTACAACACTGTTCTTTCCCCCTCAGACATCATTACAACACTGTTCTTTCCCCCTCAGACATCATTACAACACTGTTCTTTCCCCCTCAGACATCATTACAACACTGTTCTTTCCCCCTCAGACATCATTACAACACTGTTCTTTCCCCTCAGACATCATTACAACACTGTTCTTTCCCCCTCAGACATCATTACAACACTGTTCTTTCCCCCTCAGACATCATTACAACACTGTTCTTTCCCCCTCAGACATCATTACAACACTGTTCTTTCCCCCTCAGACATCATTACAACACTGTTCTTTCCCCCCTCAGACATCATTACAACACTGTTCTTTCCCCCTCAGACATCATTACAACACTGTTCTTTCCCCCTCAGACATCATTACAACACTGTTCTTTCCCCTCAGACATCATTACAACACTGTTCTTTCCCCCTCAGACATCATTACAACACTGTTCTTTCCCCCTCAGACATCATTACAACACTGTTCTTTCCCCCTCAGACATCATTACAACACTGTTCTTTCCCCCTCAGACATCATTACAACACTGTTCTTTCCCCCTCAGACATCATTACAACACTGTTCTTTCCCCTCAGACATCATTACAACACTGTTCTTTCCCCCTCAGACATCATTACAACACTGTTCTTTCCCCCTCAGACATCATTACAACACTGTTCTTTCCCCCTCAGACATCATTACAACACTGTTCTTTCCCCTCAGACATCATTACAACACTGTTCTTTCCCCCTCAGACATCATTACAACACTGTTCTTTACCTCTCAGACATTATTACAACACTGTTCTTTCCCCCTCAGACATCATTACAACACTGTTCTCTCCCCTCAGACATCATTACAACACTGTCCTTTCCCCTCAGACATCATTACAACACTGTTCTTTCCCCCTCAGACATCATTACAACACTGTTCTTTCCCCTCAGACATCATTACAACACTGTTCTTTCCCCCTCAGACATCATTACAACACTGTTCTTTCCCCCTCAGACATCATTACAACACTGTTCTTTCCCCTCAGACATCATTACAACACTGTTCTTTCCCCCTCAGACATCATTACAACACTGTTCTTTCCCCCTCAGACATCATTACAACACTGTTCTTTCCCTCTCAGACATCATTACAACACTGTTCTTTCCCCCTCAGACATCATTACAACACTGTCCTTTCCCCCTCAGACATCATTACAACACTGTTCTTTCCCCTCAGACATCATTACAACACTGTTCTTTCCCCCTCAGACATCATTACAACACTGTTCTTTCCCCCCTCAGACATCATTACAACACTGTTCTTTCCCCCTCAGACATCATTACAACACTGTTCTTTCCCCTCAGACATCATTACAACACTGTTCTTTCCCCCCTCAGACATCATTACAACACTGTTCTTTCCCCCCTCAGACATCATTACAACACTGTTCTTTCCCCCTCAGACATCATTACAACACTGTTCTTTCCCCCTCAGACATCATTACAACACTGTTCTTTCCCCCCTCAGACATCATTACAACACTGTTCTTTCCCCCTCAGACATCATTACAACACTGTCCCTCAGACATCATTACAACACTGTTCTTTCCCCTCAGACATCATTACAACACTGTTCTTTCCCCTCAGACATCATTACAACACTGTTCTTTCCCCCCTCAGACATCATTACAACACTGTTCTTTCCCCCTCAGACATCATTACAACACTGTTCTTTCCCCCTCAGACATCATTACAACACTGTTCTTTCCCCCTCAGACATCATTACAACACTGTTCTTTCCCCCTCAGACATCATTACAACACTGTTCTTTCCCCCCTCAGACATCATTACAACACTGTTCTTTCCCCCCTCAGACATCATTACAACACTGTTCTTTCCCCCTCAGACATCATTACAACACTGTTCTTTCCCCCCTCAGACATCATTACAACACTGTTCTTTCCCCCTCAGACATCATTACAACACTGTTCTTTCCCCCTCAGACATCATTACAACACTGTTCTTTCCCCCTCAGACATCATTACAACACTGTTCTTTCCCCTCAGACATCATTACAACACTGTTCCTCAGACATCATTACAACACTGTTCTTTCCCCTCAGACATCATTACAACACTGTTCTTCCCCCTCAGACATCATTACAACACTGTTCTTTCCCCCTCAGACATCATTACAACACTGTTCCTCAGACATCATTACAACACTGTTCTTTCCCCTCAGACATCATTACAACACTGTTCTTTCCCCCCTCAGACATCATTACAACACTGTTCTTTCCCCCCTCAGACATCATTACAACACTGTTCTTTCCCCCTCAGACATCATTACAACACTGTCCTTTCTCCCCTCAGACATCATTACAACACTGTTCTTTCCCCTCAGACATCATTACAACACTGTTCTTTCCCCCTCAGACATCATTACAACACTGTTCTTTCCCCCCTCAGACATCATTACAACACTGTTCTTTCCCCCTCAGACATCATTACAACACTGTCCTTTCTCCCCTCAGACATCATTACAACACTGTTCTTTCCCCTCAGACATCATTACAACACTGTTCTTTCCCCCTCAGACATCATTACAACACTGTTCTTTCCTCTCAGACATCATTACAACACTGTTCCTCAGACATCATTACAACACTGTTCTTTCCTCTCAGACATCATTACAACACTGTTCTTTCCCCCCTCAGACATCATTACAACACTGTTCTTTACCCCTCAGACATCATTACAACACTGTTCTTTCCCCCTCAGACATCATTACAACACTGTTCTTTCCCCCTCAGACATCATTACAACACTGTCCTTCCCCCTCAGACATCATTACAACACTGTTCTTTCCCCTCAGACATCATTACAACACTGTTCTTTCCCCTCAGACATCATTACAACACTGTTCTTTCCCCCCTCAGACATCATTACAACACTGTCCTTTCCCCTCAGACATCATTACAACACTGTTCTTTCCCCTCAGACATCATTACAACACTGTCCTTTCCCCTCAGACATCATTACAACACTGTCCTTTCCCCTCAGACATCATTACAACACTGTCCTTTCCCCTCAGACATCATTACAACACTGTCCTTTCCCCCTCAGACATCATTACAACACTGTTCTTTCCCCCTCAGACATCATTACAACACTGTTCTTTCCCCTCAGACATCATTACAACACTGTTCTTTCCCCCCTCAGACATCATTACAACACTGTTCTTTCCCCCCTCAGACATCATTACAACACTGTTCTTTCCCCCCTCAGACATCATTACAACACTGTTCTTTCCCCTCAGACATCATTACAACACTGTTCTTTCCCCTCAGACATCATTACAACACTGTTCTTTCCCCCCTCAGACATCATTACAACACTGTTCTTTCCCCCTCAGACATCATTACAACACTGTTCTTTCCCCCCTCAGACATCATTACAACACTGTTCTTTCCCCCCTCAGACATCATTACAACACTGTTCTTTCCCCTCAGACATCATTACAACACTGTTCTTTCCCCCCTCAGACATCATTACAACACTGTTCTTTCCCCCTCAGACATCATTACAACACTGTTCTTTCCCCTCAGACATCATTACAACACTGTTCTTTCCCCTCAGACATCATTACAACACTGTTCTTTCCCCCTCAGACATCATTACAACACTGTTCTTTCCCCCCTCAGACATCATTACAACACTGTTCTTTCCCCCCTCAGACATCATTACAACACTGTTCTTTCCCCCCTCAGACATCATTACAACACTGTTCTTTCCCCCTCAGACATCATTACAACACTGTTCTTTCCCCTCAGACATCATTACAACACTGTTCTTTCCCCCTCAGACATCATTACAACACTGTTCTTTCCCCCCTCAGACATCATTACAACACTGTTCTTTCCCCCTCAGACATCACTACAACACTGTTCTTTCCCCCCTCAGACATCATTACAACACTGTTCTTTCCCCCCTCAGACATCATTACAACACTGTTCTTTCCCCCTCAGACATCACTACAACACTGTTCTTTCCCCCCTCAGACATCATTACAACACTGTTCTTTCCCCCCTCAGACATCATTACAACACTGTTCTTTCCCCCCTCAGACATCATTACAACACTGTTCTTTCCCCCTCAGACATCATTACAACACTGTTCTTTCCCCCCTCAGACATCATTACAACACTGTTCTTTCCCCCCTCAGACATCATTACAACACTGTTCTTTCCCCCCTCAGACATCATTACAACACTGTTCTTTCCCCCTCAGACATCATTACAACACTGTTCTTTCCCCCTCAGACATCATTACAACACTGTTCTTTCCACCTCAGACATCATTACAACACTGTTCTTTCCCCTCAGACATCATTACAACACTGTTCTTTCCCCTCAGACATCATTACAACACTGTTCTTTACCCTCAGACATCATTACAACACTGTTCCTTTCCCCTCAGACATCATTACAACACTGTTCCTTTCCCCTCAGACATCATTACAACACTGTTCTTTCCCCCCTCAGACATCATTACAACACTGTTCTTTACCCCTCAGACATCATTACAACACTGTTCTTTCCCCCCTCAGACATCATTACAACACTGTTCCTTTCCCCTCAGACATCATTACAACACTGTTCTTTCCCCCCTCAGACATCATTACAACACTGTTCTTTCCCCCCTCAGACATCATTACAACACTGTTCTTTCCCCCCTCAGACATCATTACAACACTGTTCTTTCCCCCCTCAGACATCATTACAACACTGTTCTTTCCCCCCTCAGACATCATTACAACACTGTTCTTTCCCCCTCAGACATCATTACAACACTGTTCTTTCCCCCCTCAGACATCATTACAACACTGTTCTTTCCCCCCTCAGACATCATTACAACACTGTTCTTTCCCCCCTCAGACATCATTACAACACTGTTCTTTCCCCCTCAGACATCATTACAACACTGTTCCTCCCCCTCAGACATCATTACAACACTGTTCTTTCCCCCCTCAGACATCATTACAACACTGTTCTTTCCCCCTCAGACATCATTACAACACTGTTCTTTCCCCCCTCAGACATCATTACAACACTGTTCTTTCCCTCTCAGACATCATTACAACACTGTTCTTTCCCCTCAGACATCATTACAACACTGTTCTTTCCCCTCAGACATCATTACAACACTGTTCTTTCCTCTCAGACATCATTACAACACTGTTCTTTCCCCTCAGACATCATTACAACACTGTTCTTTCCCCTCAGACATCATTACAACACTGTTCTTTCCCCCTCAGACATCATTACAACACTGTTCTTTCCCCTCAGACATCATTACAACACTGTTCTTTCCCCTCAGACATCATTACAACACTGTTCTTTCCCCCCTCAGACATCATTACAACACTGTTCTTTCCCCTCAGACATCATTACAACACTGTTCTTTCCCCTCAGACATCATTACAACACTGTTCTTTCCTCTCAGACATCATTACAACACTGTTCTTTCCCCTCAGACATCATTACAACACTGTTCTTTCCCCTCAGACATCATTACAACACTGTTCTTTCCTCTCAGACATCATTACAACACTGTTCTTTCCCCTCAGACATCATTACAACACTGTTCTTTCCCCTCAGACATCATTACAACACTGTTCTTTCCCCCTCAGACATCATTACAACACTGTTCTTCCCCCCTCAGACATCATTACATGGGTGACAGAACAGCGGATACGGCAACAACAAAAAATACCCCGCTGCTCACATCTGTTTCATCTACAAAACATAAAAAATAACAAAGAGTCTGTGGCAAACAGTGGATCTGTTTCCTCTAACGAGGATTCCATCTTTAAAGACTCATCAAATTGAACTGCCCTTTTGAGAGAACCATTTTCTAGTGAACATTTTCAGTCGGCTACTTACCTGTATAATTAAAACTCCACTCCTCTAAATCTTCCTCCTCCTCCTCCTCTTTGACTACGATGTTAAATCTAGGTATTTCACTGAAGCCGTCAAGGCCTCCAGGGTAACCCTGCCCCTGTGGTGTGTAGTCCCGGTCACCGTGGTTACCGTCAGGACCTAGTGACAGTGTTGGTTGGGGTTCAGTGGAGCAGGATGGCGATGGCCCACCAAAGTCCTGGAATATAGAATCAAATCAAATTGTATTTAAAGCGCATTTTTAAAAAATCGCAACACTTTGGACCAGGTCTCTCTTGGAAAAGAGATGTTCTCTCAATAAGAAAAAAACTGTATGAATAAAGGTAAAATAAATAAACTTTATGGTAAAACAAACAGTCAGTGCCACTTGTCAGTTAAAAAACGACATCATCATTTAAGAACCACCTTCTGACACATTAGCCTGCTGTGGGTTTATAAGTCTGTCTGAAAGGGATTCTATGGTGACCCTTGACCCTATTCACACACATTAGCCTGCTGTGGGTTTACAAGCCTGTCTGAAAGGGATTCTACGGTGACCCTTGACCTTATTCACACACATTAGCCTGCTGTGGGTTTACAAGCCTGTCTGAAAGGGATTCTACGGTGACCCTTGACCTTATTCACACACATTAGCCTGCTGTGGGTTTACAAGCCTGTCTGAAAGGGATTCTATGGTGACCCTTGACCCTATTCACACACACTAGCCTGCTGTGGGTTTATAAGTCTGTCTGAAAGAGATTCTATGGTGACCCTCGACACTATTCACACACATTAGCCTGCTGTGGGTTTACAAGTACAAGCCTTGTTTTGTTTTGTGTGAAAACATGGTCGGAAGGCAATGACGGCGCTTGGGATATTTTTCAGTCCTTCTACGAGGACCAAATCTGAAGTGTGGTCGTATTTTGGGTTTTACAAGAGTGCCGAGGGAAACGTAATCTAAGATGGTCTGCAGAACATGCAACAAGGCACATGGTTTTCTGCAACTACTGACCCCTGGACCAGTGAAAGCGGGGTGGTCAACCCTACATCAGCTTCACTATCCATTACCTCACCCCAGACTGGCAACTGGAATCAAACTGCCTGGAAACACAGTTCTTCCCAGAAGATCACTCGGCTCACAAAATCAGAGTTTTTTGAGAATATGCTGGAAGAGTGGGGGGGAGGTCAACAAGAAAGACCTGGTCTGCATTACCACAGACAACGCAACCAACATGATCAAGGCTTTTGAAGAGTTCCCAGATTTGTGGCTTGGGTGCTTTGGCCATCATTTGAACCTGCCCATCTCAAAGGCTCTGCAAATTCAGAGAGTTGACACAGCAGTCAAGGCCTGCCGTCATCTGGTCCAAGAATTCTCACGGAGCTGGTAGAAGGAGAGAACTGAGAGAAAAGCAAGCTGCCCTCAACATGCCACAGAAGGCTCTGATCCATGATGAGGTGACCCGATGGGGATCTACACACAAGATGCTTGAGTGTTTCCTCAGCCAACAGCAGTCAGTCTGTGAGACACTGGCTGGAGAAAGAGGAACAAGGCAGTTGATGCCCCAAGGATGCCGACATAAGTGTCATGGAGCAACTGTGCAAGCTTCCTGAATCTCTGAGAGTGTTCAGTGCCAACTGGCACATTGTCTCCCTTCGCAGATCACGACTTAAACCGGACAAAGTAAATATGCTGACATTTTTACATTTCAATCTCAAGTGAACAAAGATGCCAACATACAGGATGTTAGATCAGCAGCACCTTGTTTCTGTATGAAGGAGAGAACATACATACAGGATGTTAGACCAGCAGCACCTTGTTTCTTTATGAAGGAGAGAACAGACATACAGGATGTTAGACCAGCAGCACCTTGTTTCTTTATGAAGGAGAGAACAGACATACAGGATGTTAGGCCAGCAGCACCTTGTTTCTTTATGAAGGAGAGAACGGACATACAGGATGTTAGACCAGCAGCACCTTGTTTCTTTATGAAGGAGAGAACAGACATACAGGATGTTAGGCCAGCAGCACCTTGTTTCTTTATGAAGGAGAGAACATACATACAGGATGTTAGGCCAGCAGCACCTTGTTTCTGTATGAAGGAGAGAAGGCTTCAAAATTGCTACATTTTCTCTGCACCCCACGACAAGATGTGTAGAATTACAGTGAATAAGCTTTAAACCTGCAAAACAAGAGGGGTGTGAACAGTTTGTGTCATGAACAGTGCTTGTGCCCATAGAAATAGACTTGGGAGAACAGAAGGGCGGGCTGTTGGTCCTGCTGCTCTGATTGGATAAAGTGAAGCGGTATTTCTCATTCCACTCAATTCATAATTTCACCCGGTCTTTTCGTCACAATGTTTGGGTCTTGTCATTCAGATTGCTCCTGCCTCCTGGTAGCCTGCTACTATGATACATCAACAGGCGAGTAAACGTGCTATGACGCTATCAATGTGCATATCTAAGAAGCGGGACGAGGGTAGGGAAAACTCTGACTGAGTGACAGCTAATTTACTAAGGACACAGATACACACCCCACTCCGCGCGCTGCTCCTAATCTGCAGCTTTTTTGGGTCGATAAATGTGCAGGGAGATTTTGCCAACATTTTCATAGCAATATTAAAACACATCCGTTTTGCCCCCGATCACGAGTATCATCTGTTAATCAACTGTCAATTTACGGATACGATTACAAAGTATTGCCATGTCGGCTCACTCCTCTCATAAAATGACGTTCCCTGAGTGTTACACTACGAAGCAAGCTAGATCTACTCCGGCTGTTATAAAGCTAGCCAGCTTCAGGATATTGCTCGTCCGCCTGCAGCTAACTCCAGCAGGCTTATAACTGTGCGTGTATGTTGCACGTCTTAATATTGATACAGCTACTACAGCGAATGTAGAGCTACAGGTAACTGCCAGAATAAAGGAAACACCAATATAAGGTGTCTTAATATAGATACAGCTACTACAGCGAATGTAGAGCTACAGGTAACTGTCAGAATAAAGGAAACACCAATATAAGGTGTCTTAATATAGATACAGCTACTACAGCGAATGTAGAGCTACAGGTAACTGTCAGAATAAAGGAAACACCAATATAAGGTGTCTTAATATAGATACAGCTACTACAGCGAATGTAGAGCTACAGGTAACTGTCCGAATAAAGGAAACACCAATATAAGGTGTCTTAATATAGATACAGCTACTACAGCGAATGTAGAGCTACAGGTAACTGCCAGAATAAAGGAAACACCAATATAAAGGTGTCTTAATATAGATACAGCTACTACAGCGAATGTAGAGCTACAGGTAACTGTCAGAATAAAGGAAACACCAATATAAGGTGTCTTAATATAGATACAGCTACTACAGTGAATGTAGAGCTACAGGTAACTGCCAGAATAAAGGAAACACCAATATAAAGGTGTCTTAATATAGATACAGCTACTACAGCGAATGTAGAGCTACAGGTAACTGTCAGAATAAAGGAAACACCAATATAAGGTGTCTTAATATAGATACAGCTACTACAGTGAATGTAGAGCTACAGGTAACTGCCAGAATAAAGGAAACACCAATATAAGGTGTCTTAATATAGATACAGCTACTACAGCGAATGTATATATGAGAAAACACCAACATGGAGTGTCTTAATAGGGCGCTGGGCCACCACGAGCCATCAGAACAGCTTCACTGCGCCTTGGCGTAGATTCTACAAGTGTCTGGAACTCTATTGGAGGGATGCGACACTCTTCTTCCACGAGAAATTCCATCATTTGGTGTTTTGTTGATGGTGGTGGTTGTGGGAAAACGCCTGGCGCTGCTCCAGAATCTCCCATAAGAGTTCAATTGGGTTGAAATCTGGTCACTGAGACGGCCTTGGCATGTGGTTTACATCGTGGTGACAGACGGCCATGGCATGTGGTTTACATCGTGGTGACAGAAGGCCATGGCATGTGGTTTACATCGTGGTCACTGAGACGGCCATGGCATGTGATTTACATCGTGGTCAGTGAGACGGCCATGGCATGTGGTTTACATCGTGGTCAGTGAGACGGCCATGGCATGTGATTTACATCGTGGTCAGTGAGACGGCCATGGCATGTGGTTTACATCGTGGTCACTGAGGCGGCCATGGCATGTGGTTTACATCGTGGTCACTGAGACGGCCATGGCATGTGGTTTACATCGTGGTCACTGAGACGGCCATGGCATGTGGTTTACATCGTGGTCAGTGAGACGGCCATGGCATGTGATTTACATCGTGGCCAGTGAGACGGCCATGGCATGTGGTTTACATCGTGGTCACTGAGACAGCCATGGCATGTGGTTTACATCGTGGTGACAGACAGCCATGGCATGTGGTTTACATCGTGGTGACAGACAGCCATGGCATGTGGTTTACATCGTGGTGACAGACAGCCATGGCATGTGGTTTACATCGTGGTCACTGAGGCGGCCATGGCATGTGGTTTACATCGTGGTCACTGAGACGGCCATGGCATGTGGTTTACATCGTGGTCACTGAGACGGCCATGGCATGTGGTTAACACCGTGGTCACTGAGACGACCATGGCATGTGGTTTACATCGTGGTCACTGAGACGGCCATGGCATGTGGTTTACATCGTGGTCACTGAGACGGCCATGGCATGTGGTTTACATCGTGGTCACTGAGACGGACATGGCATGTGGTTTATATCGTGGTCACTGAGACGGCCATGGCATGTGGTTTACATCGTGGTGACAGACGGCCATGGCATGTGGTTTACATCGTGGTGACAGACGGCCATGGCATGTGGTTTACATCGTGGTGACAGACGGCCATGGCATGTGGTTTACATCGTGGTGACAGACAGCCATGGCATGTGGTTTACATCGTGGTCACTGAGACGGCCATGGCATGTGGTTTACATCGTGGTCAGTGAGACGGCCATGGCATGTGGTTTACATCGTGGTCACTGAGGCGGCCATGGCATGTGGTTTACATCGTGGTCACTGAGACAGCCATGGCATGTGGTTTACATCGTGGTCACTGAGACGGTCATGGCATGTGGTTTACATCGTGGTCAGTGAGACGGCCATGGCATGTGGTTTACATCGTGGTCACTGAGACAGCCATGGCATGTGGTTTACATCGTGGTCACTGAGGCGGCCATGGCATGTGGTTTACATCGTGGTCACTGAGACGGCCATGGCATGTGGTTTACATCGTGGTCAGTGAGACGGCCATGGCATGTGGTTTACATCGTGGTCAGTGAGACGGCCATGGCATGTGGTTTACATCGTGGTCACTGAGACGGACATGGCATGTGGTTTACATCGTGGTCACTGAGACGGCCATGGCATGTGGTTTACATCGTGGTCACTGAGACGGCCATGGCATGTGGTTTACACCGTGGTCACCGAGACGACCATGGCATGTGGTTTACATCGTGGTGACCGAGACGGCCATGGCATGTGGTTTACATCGTGGTGACCGAGACGGCCATGGCATGTGGTTTACATCGTGGTCACTGAGACGGCCATGGCATGTGGTTTATATCGTGGTCACTGAGACGGCCATGGCATGTGGTTTACATCGTGGTGACAGACGGCCATGGCATGTGGTTTACATCGTGGTGACAGACGGCCATGGCATGTGGTTTACATCGTGGTGACAGACGGCCATGGCATGTGGTTTACATCGTGGTCACAGACGGCCATGGCATGTGGTTTACATCGTGGTCAGTGAGACGGCCATGGCATGTGGTTTACATCGTGGTCAGTGAGGCGGCCATGGCATGTGGTTTACATCGTGGTCAGTGAGACGTCCATGGCATGTGGTTTACATCGTGGCCACTGAGACAGCCATGGCATGTGGTTTACATCGTGGCCACTGAGACAGCCATGGCACGTGGTTTACATCGTGGTCACTGAGACAGCCATGGCACGTGGTTTACATCGTGGTCACTGAGGCGGCCATGGCATGTGGTTTACATCGTGGTCAGTGAGACGGCCATGGCATGTGGTTTACATCGTGGTCACTGAGGCGGCCATGGCATGTGGTTTACATCGTGGTCACTGAGACGGCCATGGCATGTGGTTTACATCGTGGTCACTGAGGCGGCCATGGCATGTGGTTTACATCGTGGTCACTGAGACGGCCATGGCATGTGGTTTACATCGTGGTCACTGAGACGGCCATGGCATGTGGTTTACATCGTGGTCAGTGAGACGGCCATGGCATGTGGTTTACATCGTGGCCAGTGAGACGGCCATGGCATGTGGTTTACATCGTGGCCACTGAGACGGCCATGGCATGTGGTTTACATCGTGGCCACTGAGACGGCCATGGCATGTGGTTTACATCGTGGTGACAGATGGCCATGGCATGTGGTTTACATCGTGGTCACTGAGACAGCCATGGCATGTGGTTTACATCGTGGTCACTGAGACAGCCATGGCATGTGGTTTACATCGTGGTGACAGACAGCCATGGCATGTGGTTTACATTGTGGTGACAGACAGCCATGGCATGTGGTTTACATCGTGGTGACAGACAGCCATGGCATGTGGTTTACATCGTGGTCACTGAGACGGCCATGGCATGTGGTTTACATCGTGGTCACTGAGACGGCCATGGCATGTGGTTTACATCGTGGTCACTGAGACGGCCATGGCATGTGGTTTACATCGTGGTCACTGAGACGGCCATGGCATGTGGTTTACATCGTGGTCACTGAGACGGCCATGGCATGTGGTTTATATCGTGGTCACTGAGGCGGCCATGGCATGTGGTTTACATCGTGGTCACTGAGACAGCCATGGCATGTGGTTTACATCGTGGTGACAGACGGCCATGGCATGTGGTTTACATCGTGGTGACAGACGGCCATGGCATGTGGTTTACATCGTGGTGACAGACGGACATGGCATGTGGTTTACATCGTGGTCACTGAGACGGCCATGGCATGTGGTTTACATCGTGGTCAGTGAGACGGCCATGGCATGTGGTTTACATCGTGGTCAGTGAGACGGCCATGGCATGTGGTTTACATCGTGGTCACTGAGACGGCCATGGCATGTGGTTTACATCGTGGTCAGTGAGACGGCCATGGCATGTGGTTTACATCGTGGTCACTGAGGCGGCCATGGCATGTGGTTTACATCGTGGTCACTGAGGCGGCCATGGCATGTGGTTTACATCGTGGTCACTGAGACAGCCATGGCATGTGGTTTACATCGTGGTCACTGAGACAGCCATGGCATGTGGTTTACATCGTGGTCACTGAGGCGGCCATGGCATGTGGTTTACATCGTGGTCACTGAGACGGCCATGGCATGTGGTTTACATCGTGGTCACTGAGACGGCCATGGCATGTGGTTTACATCGTGGTCACTGAGACGGCCATGGCATGTGGTTTACATCGTGGTGACCGAGACGGCCATGGCATGTGGTTTACATCGTGGTCACTGAGACGGCCATGGCATGTGGTTTACATCGTGGTCACAGAGACGGCCATGGCATGTGGTTTACATCGTGGTCACTGAGACGGACATGGCATGTGGTTTACATCATGGTCACTGAGACGGCCATGGCATGTGGTTTACATCGTGGTCACTGAGGCGGCCATGGCATGTGGTTTACATCGTGGTCACTGAGACGGCCATGGCATGTGGTTTACATCGTGGTGACCGAGACGGCCATGGCATGTGGTTTACATCGTGGTGACCGAGACGGCCATGGCATGTGGTTTACATCGTGGTCACTGAGACGGCCATGGCATGTGGTTTACATCGTGGTCACTGAGACGGCCATGGCATGTGGTTTATATCGTGGTCACTGAGACGGCCATGGCATGTGGTTTACATCGTGGTGACAGACGGCCATGGCATGTGGTTTACATCGTGGTGACAGACGGCCATGGCATGTGGTTTACATCGTGGTGACAGACGGACATGGCATGTGGTTTATATCGTGGTCACTGAGACGGCCATGGCATGTGGTTTACATCGTGGTCACTGAGACAGCCATGGCATGTGGTTTACATCGTGGTCAGTGAGACGGCCATGGCATGTGGTTTACATCGTGGTCACTGAGGCGGCCATGGCATGTGGTTTACATCGTGGTCACTGAGGCGGCCATGGCATGTGGTTTACATCGTGGTCAGTGAGACGTCCATGGCATGTGGTTTACATCGTGGCCACTGAGACAGCCATGGCATGTGGTTTACATCGTGGTCACTGAGACAGCCATGGCATGTGGTTTACATCGTGGTCACTGAGGCGGCCATGGCATGTGGTTTACATCGTGGTCAGTGAGACGGCCATGGCATGTGGTTTACATCGTGGTCACTGAGGCGGCCATGGCATGTGGTTTACATCGTGGTCACTGAGGCGGCCATGGCATGTGGTTTACATCGTGGTCAGTGAGACGTCCATGGCATGTGGTTTACATCGTGGCCACTGAGACAGCCATGGCATGTGGTTTACATCGTGGTCACTGAGACAGCCATGGCATGTGGTTTACATCGTGGTCACTGAGGCGGCCATGGCATGTGGTTTACATCGTGGTCAGTGAGACGGCCATGGCATGTGGTTTACATCGTGGTCACTGAGACGGCCATGGCATGTGGTTTACATCGTGGTCACTGAGGCGGCCATGGCATGTGGTTTACATCGTGGTCAGTGAGACGTCCATGGCATGTGGTTTACATCGTGGCCACTGAGACAGCCATGGCATGTGGTTTACATCGTGGTCACTGAGACAGCCATGGCATGTGGTTTACATCGTGGTCACTGAGGCGGCCATGGCATGTGGTTTACATCGTGGTCACTGAGACGGCCATGGCATGTGGTTTACATCGTGGTCACTGAGACGGCCATGGCATGTGGTTTACATCGTGGTCACTGAGACGGCCATGTGTGGTTTACATCGTGGTGACAGACAGCCATGGCATGTGGTTTACATCGTTTTCATGCTCATCAAACCATTTTATTAGAATCTCTTTTAGTCCTCATTTGGACTAATCTCCAAGAGTCCTTAAACATTAAAATACAATTTATAAACTAATCCCACGTCCACATACAGCACACAGTTCCAAACAGCAGACGTAATACACTGCCATATTGACCAGATAAATACCCTCTGGACAGACAGACAGGTTCCCTCATCTACCACAGTCCTGCACAACCTTCACGTTATATTTAAGTGGTTCTAAAATATTGTATGAATTTATATGTTTAAAAAGGTTTCTGGTTTGCTCAGATACATTATTCAATTTCTGAATCTAAATGTTGTTTTTCCCGTTTCTCTTTTCTGCCGGGATAAGATAAGATGGTGGACAATCTATTCGAAGTATTGATTTAATGTCTGTCTCTTATCAACTCAATACTGTTATGAATGGAGTTGGGCCGTTTTAAAATGGTGTAACATTGTGAAATAAAATAAGCAATGTTTTTTTCTCTTCTCTCAATTATCTTGTTGATTGATGACCCCCCGAGAGCATTGTGAATGACCACCCGAGAGCATTGTGAATGACAACCCGAGAGCATTGTGAATGACAACCCGAGAGCATTGTGAATGACCCCACGAGAGCATTGTGAATGACCCCCCGAGAGCATTGTGAATGACCCCCCGAGAGCATTGTGAATGACAACCCGAGAGCATTGTGAATGACCACCCGAGGGCATTGTGAATGACCCCCCGAGAGCATTGTGAATGACCACCCGAGAGCATTGTGAATGACCACCCGAGAGCATTGTGAATGACAACCCGAGAGCATTGTGAATGACCCCCCCAGAGCATTGTGAATGACCCCCCAGAGCATTGTGAATGACCCCCCAGAGCATTGTGAATGACCCCCCGAGAGCATTGTGAATGACAACCCGAAGAATCACACATCTCCACCTGAAAAACAATCCTTGCTGCTTTGTTCTGTCCAATCTGCAGCCTCATCAGGTCACTTGATGATGCATTTCATTCAGTAGCCACACGCGCACCTGGATGGGGGGACATTGTCATCCTGGAAGAAATGATTCACCAAAGGTTCAAGGTGACCACTCAGAATGGCAGTGTATTTATTGGTGTTTACCCTGCTCCATGGGGTTGGTTGGACCTAACCCATGCCAGGACGACAACATAACAGAGGTGCCTGAACCCTTTACCATGGGATACTTTGTATTCCTCATTTACTGAAGTGTTTCCTTTATTTTGGCAGTTACCTGTAGGTCTAACAGAGCAGCCAGAATCCTCATTGACTCAAGTGTTTCCTTTATTTTGGCAGTTACCTATAGGTCAATGTGGGCTTATTAGTTTAGTGGTGCTTAACCCTGGGGATCCCAGGGGGTTGCACGTTTTTGCCTTAGCACTACACACCCGATTCCAATCATCAAACCCTGATGAATTGACCATTTGAATCAACTGTGTAGTGCCAGGGGTTAGCGTTAACTTTCAGAAAACTGCCTTTTAAAAACGCAGCTAGGCAGGAGGGACCAGCTAGGCAGGAGGGACCTGCCAATGAATTATACTCATGAGCAACCATACCATAACTGCAGGCCAACCATGGCTCCATAACTGTTTAAATAACACACAGTACGCACCCTTTCAGTTTGTTTACCAACTCATACAAGTAGTAGTAAATTGACTACTTCAAAATGGAGATGGCCTCAATGGTGCTGCCCGTACGCTCAGAGACGCCTTAATGAGACAGATACAATGCTGCCATCTTTAGACATATCTATACTCCTACCAACACAGAGACCAGTTAGATCTGGTTCAGGCCATCGGAGCTGAATTCCACAAAGTCTGGTCTCTGCTCAACGCCATTGGTGGAGTTCATCAGAAACTTCCTTCACCATGGAGTTGAGTTTAGTAACCTAGCTAGGTCAGGGAGAGATCTGTAGACCAACCAACAGCAATAACAAGGCATTCCACTAGTGCCGAGCAATTCACCAAAATGTCTGTTATTCTTCATTTTTTAGTAGATAAAAAAACATGCACCAGCGCACACCCAAAATACTAGTTTGTGTGGAGGTGCTGACTAATGGGGAATAAACTATCAAAACAAAGTCTTTATTTTGATAGCTTATATTATTCATTTAAACAACTAATTGACCAACATTTTGCTTCTTTCTGTGAGCTCAATGGGCACATTGCAGTTGCTCTAGAGATACATCAGATCCAGCCTGAACTGTGAGATGTAGTAGGGAGTTGTAGTTTCTCTAGAGATACATTAGATCCGGCCTGAACTGTGAGATGTAGTAGGGAGTTGTAGTTTCTCTAGAGATACATCAGATCCAGCCTGAACTGTGAGATGTAGTAGGGAGTTGTAGTTTCTCTAGAGATACATCAGATCCGGCCTGAACTGTGAGATGTAGTAGGGAGTTGTAGTTTCTCTAGAGATACATCAGATCCAGCCTGAACTGTGAGATGTAGTAGGGAGTTGTAGTTTCCAACAAGCTAATATTCCACATAATTACCACATTTTATGACCTACACTAACTACAATGACCATAATCTATTGCGCATCTTTTGTCTGTTCTGTGTTTATTTTATGCCTGCTACAGCATGATTTGAGAGGTATCTCTACCTGAAAATACATGATCTAAGTGATTGATAGTTGCATGGGGAGGCAGGTAGCCTTGTTGTTAGAGCTTTGGGCCAGTAACCAAAAGGTTGCTGAATCGAATCCCTGAGCTGACAAGGGAAAAAAATCTGTCCTTCTGCCCCTGACATGGTGGATGTTGATTATGGCAGGTACCTCTCTGATTCAGATGGTTTGGGTTAAATGTAGAAGACACATTTCAGTTAAGGCATTCAGTTGTAGGTATCCCCCTTTCCCTATTCAGCAGTTATTAAAGTATGCCTTATTTACTTTAAATTACTACAAAATAGTGATTGTCAGGCAGCAGCTCTGATGAGATGACTTGGCATGAAATGAAAGTCATAAAATAAAACAAATGTAAAATACATAACTGAAATATGTTAGAGTAAATGAATGGTTAATATGTGAAACGCTGTAATTGGCATTCACTACCATCATGGGACTTTTATTAATAGTTGTATCCTGTGTATTCAACCCCAATAATCTTAAACGAAAAGTTTTTAGTTTTCTGAATCGAACAGACCTCATAAATAACGAATCGCTCAGCACAGCGGGGAATGGTCGTGTTCGTGTGTAAACCAAGTATATGTCGGGAGAAGAGTGGAGAATGCTAAAGGCTAGCTACTATTCTGCCGAAGTATACTTGGTTTACACAAGATCAATCCCCGCTACTGATAGCTAACGCTAGCTATCTCCATCCAGCCACTAATATTGTGCTAACACCAATCCGATGCTTGTTTTAAATCTGGGAGTGTACACTTTGGGAAAAGGGTGGAGAAACGGGACGCAACTAGCTAGCTAGAGAACGTTTCGTTTGCTAGCAACCAAAGTCATGGTTCTCACCTCATCCATCTTGAATCCTTCAGGAATGGTTGAAGCAGATAGCTAAATACTGTAGCGGAAAATGAATTTCTGAAATCGTCCACGTCCTTCCTCTGAAATTAAATGTTCACCACGAGGTCACGTTAGCTAGTTAGCTAGCGAATTAAATAGCCTCGCTACTAGTAGCACTTGCCATTACAATTTGACAAAGGTTAGTTAGCTAGGCTAACGGCAGCCAGGAAGCTAGCTAGCTGCTTTGCTAAACCCGATTACAAAACTATAAAAATAGTAGTTGGAAATATTGCCTGCTCCGTGTTTACAGTTCGAGTTTGGCAAAGTCACAGCATATTTTTCAACCGTATCATTGTGATATTTGACGAATTTTCCACAAAATTACGTGGACAGCTAATCCAGACTGCTGGCTAGCTACATCAGTGTCTTTCTGCTTCCGGTCGAACTTCCGGTTAGGATTATCTTCTACTGTGGACTCTGCTATACCGCCACCACCAGTTCAGGAGCACATTGCAGTGGTGTTTTACAAAATGTATACTTTAATTTCTTAATCCAAATAATGTTATTTTAATAATACTGAGTTGACTGTTATTGATATTTCATATGCAGAGCTCCTGAGGCATCACCTAAATGGGTAATACACAGAGTGGAAGAGGAGAAGTCCAGTGGCTACATGACTCAGGCTGCTTCCCCGACTTGCCCTCTACAAGATTATCAGCAGATTCCATCACCGTCATCTACCATCCTCTGACCACTCCCCCCGCTCAAACCATGAACTGACCCTCTCCTCTTCGGAGGATGCAGCGTTCAAAGACTTGGCCTCTATTCGTCGACCTGTCATGATATATTGCTTGTCATTTTTGAAGCGTTTTGGTATTCTATGAAAAACCCTATAAAAGATTAATAAATTATTATTAGTAGTGTATTGTAAATCCTAGTAATATACTTCTGACGAGGGGTAGCCAACCCTTCTCACGCATCGCTATTGGAGAAAAGCAACGAGTAGTAACAACATTTACAACATGTAGATCACAAATTCTTCCTCTTAATACAATTAATCAATTAATGGTCTTAATTTTTCGGTTCCGCTTCCTGGACCATGAAACACATTTTCTGAAGCCTGTTTTGGTGGGTGGGCCTTAGAATTTACTTCCATGAAAATTTGACCATTGGAATTTACTTTCTGGATTGAAATCGCTGTGAAAGCGACGGCAAAGATTATGGATATACTTACAGGATACAGTACATGTCTCTCCGTTGGGAGTCGTTGTCCACAAAAGCGGCACCGCAGGCTGTCAAGCTTCGGTCTATCCTTTCTTTGGATTGGTGGATACATCTCATCTCATTATTGTAATCCAGTTTTGAATATTCAATGAGGGTTGTTGACGTCAACCGCCGTTATTCAATGGGGAGAGATGCTATGCCCCATTCATGAATATGCAAAGCCATCATGAGAATGCGGATTTAAAGTGTTTTTTCTTAAAGATGCGGCGATGTCACGTGTCCTACTTATATAAGTACACTCGTAGCAACTTAAGCTTTACGAAACGTCTATTAGATCAAATAAACCTCAGGTAGCAAATCATTTTTTGTTGTTGAACAAATCCGACACTCTCTTTGACCTCCATACAAAACTCCTTGCTTGGTGGGCGGAACAACGCCACCTGCTGGAGGGAGAAAGATTTCCCGCCGAGTTGGACACTCCCTTCTTCCTTTTCCTCTGGTGATGGCCACTTCCACGTTACTTCTGGGTCGTGTCCCATAATCTCTTGAATGGGCTTCAAGATTATATGATCAAATTCATGAAAACGCAGTCATTTAAGATATATACATTTGCTCATAACCGTAACCTTTTATCAAAAATATTTGACACTCAGAAACGAACACCCATCTCCTAAAGTTAGAACATTTCAACTACAACTCCTGCAGCCTTGTTACCATGCTGGAGCGTGGTAACAAGATTATGCTGGGTTTTCTCACTGAACCTTTCCAGCCAGTAGTTTTTTGTAGACCTGCAAACCAGACTGTATATAATAAGGACGAAGCCATCAGTGGCGTCACCCCATTGTTTCCTATGTGAAGTCTCAGTGGCGTCACCCCATTGTTTCCTATGTGAAGTCTCAGTGGCGTCACCCCCCATTGTTTCCTATGTGAAGTCTCAGTGGCGTCACCCCATTGTTTCCTACGTGAAGTCTGTGGCGTCACCCCATTGTTTCCTATGTGAAGTCTCAGTGGCGTCACCCCATTGTTTCCTATGTGAAGTCTCAGTGGCGTCACCCCATTGTTTCCTATGTGAAGTCTCAGTGGCGTCACCCCATTGTTTCCTATGTGAAGTCTCAGTGGCGTCACCCCATTGTTTCCTATGTGAAGTCTGTGGCGTCACCCCATTGTTTCCTATGTGAAGTCTCAGTGGCGTCACCCCATTGTTTCCTATGTGAAGTCTCAGTGGCGTCACCCCCATTGTTTCCTATGTGAAGTCTCAGTGGCGTCACCCCCATTGTTTCCTATGTGAAGTCTCAGTGGCGTCACCCCATTGTTTCCTATGTGAAGTCTCAGTGGCGTCACCCCATTGTTTCCTATGTGA
The DNA here is from genome assembly GCF_029448725.1 of Salvelinus fontinalis. Lineage (NCBI taxonomy): Eukaryota > Metazoa > Chordata > Actinopteri > Salmoniformes > Salmonidae > Salvelinus > Salvelinus fontinalis. The sequence goes on from NC_074667.1 coordinate 59,227, forward strand.
AGTCTCAGTGGCGTCACCCCCCATTGTTTCCTATGTGAAGTCTCAGTGGCATCACCCCATTGTTTCCTATGTGAAGTCTCAGTGGCGTCACCCCATTGTTTCCCATGTGAAGTCTCAGTGGCGTCACCCCATTGTTTCCTATGTGAAGTCTCCGTGGCGTCACCCCATTGTTTCCTATGTGAAGTCTCAGTGGCGTCACCCCATTGGTTCCTATGTGAAGTCTCAGTGGCGTCACCCCATTGTTTCCTATGTGAAGTCTCAGTGGAGCGTTTGAAGATCAGGAAGTGTCATTTCAGCATGTCGCCATCATTTACGTCATTTAGCAGACGCTCTTATCCAGAGCGACTTACAAATTGGAAAGTTCATACATATTCATCCTGGTACCCCCGTGGGAAGTGAACCCTGGTCCCCCCGTGGGAAATGAACCCACAACCCTGGCGTTGCAAGCGCCATGCTCTACCAACTGAGCCACACGGGACCACGGGACCATCTTGCTACATGGAGGTTTTGGAAACATGGCACATGCAGTTTGAGCTACTCCAGGAAGTGAAACATCACATGCAGTTTGAGCTACTCCAGGAAGTGAAACATCACATGGAGTTTGAGCTACTCCAGGAAGTAAAACATCACATGCAGTTTGAGCTACTCCAGGAAGTGAAACATCACATGCAGTTTGAGCTACTCCAGGAAGTAAAACATCACATGCAGTTTGAGCTACTCCAGGAAGTAAAACATCACATGCAGTTTGAGCTACTCCAGGAAGTGAAACATCACATGCAGTTTGAGCTACTCCAGGAAGTGAAACATCACATGCAGTTTGAGCTACTCCAGGAAGTGAAACATCACATGCAGTTTGAGCTACTCCAGGAAGTGAAACATCACATGCAGTTTGAGCTACTCCAGGAAGTGAAACATCACATGCAGTTTGAGCTACTCCCGGAAGAGAAACATCACATGCAGTTTGAGCTACTCCAGGAAGTGAAACATCACATGCAGTTTGAGCTACTCCAGGAAGTGAAACATCACATGCAGTTTGAGCTACTCCAGGAAGTGATACATCACATGCAGTTTGAGCTATTCCAGGAAGTGATACATCACATGCAGTTTGAGCTACTCCAGGAAGTGACTTTGCAGCCTCAGTGCTGCTCCCTTTCATTGAGTATCTCAAGTTGAAGGCCGACTGGGTCACTGCAGGCTGCAAATTATCCTTATAAATTCTAATGTTTGTTATTTTAAAATAATCGGTTCAAGGACATACGTTGTTTGGGGGCAGCAGGTAGCCTAGTGGTTAGAGGGATGGATGATCGAATCCCTGAGCTGACAAGGTAAAAATCTGCCGTTATGCCCCTGAACAAGGCCGTTAACCCACTGTTCCTAGGCCGTCATTGAAAATAAGAATTAGTTCTTAACTGCCTTGCCTAGTTAAAGGTAAAATAAAAAATACTTCTGGTGACATAGAAGCAAGTATTGGTCACATTGTGTAACGAAAAAATAATGATATCAACCAATATTGACCATGAAGTTTGCCTCCCATTGATTATAATGGGGTAATCCAACTTTCTGAAAACATTCCCTCAGTACCCTTGATATCCTAAATGAGAGAAGGCAGCTTGTTCTCCCCTGCTGCAAACTCTCGAAAGATAGATATATACAGCTGTTGGGCGTTGTCGTTTATGTGTGTAGTTCTAATGAAACGTAACTTTTCGGCTTAGTGCTCCTTCTTGGGCATAAAATAAGTTGAAAACCGATATGGTAAGTACATTCATACAAAAACACATACATTTTCCTATGCAGTACCAGTCAAAAGTTTGGACACACCTACTCATTCAAGGGTTTTTCTTTATTTTTCTATATTGTAGAATAATAGTGAAGACATCAAAACTATGAAATAACACATATGGAATCATGTAGTAATCAAAAAAGTGTTAAATAAATCAAAATGTATTTTTTATTTTTCAAAGTAGCCATCCTTTGCCTTGATGACAGCTTTGCACACTCTTGGCATTCTCTCAACCAGCTTCACAGTGCAGTGGTGTGGTGTAAAGCAGTGGTGTAAAGTACTTAAGTAAAAATACTTTAAAGTACTACCTATACATTTTCCCTGACACCCTAAAGTACTCGTTACATTTTGAATGCTTAGCAGGACAGGGAAATGGTCTAATTCACACACTTATCAAGAGAACATGCCTGGTCATCCATACTGCCTCTGATCTGGCTGACTCACTAAACACACGTTCCGTTTGTAAATTATCTCTGAGTGTTGGAGCGTGCCCCTGGCCATCTGTAAATAAAACAAAAAAACAAGAAAATTGTCCCATCCAGTTTGCTTAATACCAAGAAGTTTAAATTATTTATACTTCTACTTTTGATACTTAAGTATATTTAAAATCAAATACTTTTAGACTTTTATTCAAGTAGTATTTTACTGGTTGACTTTCACTTGAGTCATTTTCTATTAAGGTATTGTTACTTTTACTCAAGTATGACAATTGGGTACTTTTTCCACCACTGGTCACCTGGAATGCATTTCATTTAGTAATACAGGAAATTACCACGACAACACTCTTGGCATTCTCTCAACCAGCTTCATTAGGTAGTCACCTGGAATGCATTTCAAGTAACAGGTGTTCCTTGTTCAAAGTAAATTTGTGGAATTTCTTTCCTTCTTAATGTGTTTGAGCCAATCAGTTGTGTTGTGACAAGGTAGGGGTGGTATACAGAAGATAGCCCTATTTGGTAAAAGACCAAGTCCATATTATGGCAAGAACAGCTCAAAATAGCAAAGAGAAACAACAGTCAATCATTACTTTAAGACACGAAGATCAGTCAATCCGTAAAATGTAAATAACTTTGAAAAGTTTCTTCAAATGCAGTCGCAAAAACCATCAAGCGCTATGATGAAACTGACTCTCATTTGTTTTTCAACAGGACAATGACCCAAAACACTCCTCCAGGCTGTGTAAAGGCTATTTGATCAAGAAGGAGAGTGATGGAGTGCTGCATCAGATGACCTGGTCTCCACAATCACCCGACCTCAACCCAATTGAGATGGTTAGGGATGAGTTGGACCACAGAGTGAAGGAAAAGCAGCCAACAAGTGCTCAGCATATGTGGGAACTCCTTCAAGACTGTTGGGAAAAAAGCATTACTCATGAAGCTGGTTGAGAGAATACCAAGAGTGTGCAAAGCTGTCATCAAGGCAAAGGGTGGCTACTTTGAAGAATCTCAAATATATTTTTGTTGAAATATTGATTTGTTAAACACTTTTGGTTACTACATGATACCATGTGCTATTTCATAGTGTTGATGTCTTCACTATTGTTCTACAATGTAGAAAATAGTACCAAATAATGAAAAACCCTTGAATGAGTAGGTGTGTCCAAACTTTTGCCTGGTACTTTATATCTTAAATTAAGTTGAATATGACAATTTGGAGCCCATTCTTAGCCTACAAAACCAGAACCCAGAAGTTAAAATGACACATCACTTTCATAGGGTATTGAAATTGACCCCAACCCTGCTGTGCCATCTATATTATCCTCTCCTCCATACCAGGTAACTAAGGTGTATCTTTAACACACCTGAGGCAACTCTGTCACTGACATTTGCTTACTGTGTATCGCAAATGAAAGGACCAATCAAAGTCATTATTTACTTGGCTCTTTATTTTTTTACACAACACTACAGATAACATATTTTCACAATATTTAGCCGTCTTTGTTGAGTATAAACATCTAAATAAAGAGTGCTTCTTGTAAACGTACACCAGTGTTCTTCCAGGAAGCACAGCGCATTCAGAAAGTACTCAGACCCCTTGACTTTTTACACATTCTGTTACGTTACAGCCTTTTTCTAAAATGGATTAAATTAAAAATCCTCAACAATCTCCACACAATACCCCACAACGACACAATAACCCCACAACGACAAAGCTGAAACAGGTTTTTAGACACGCTGGCAATTTTTTTGTTGGCAAAAAAAACTAAACAGAAATATCGTATTTAAATAAGTATTCAGACCCTTTGATCATCCTTGAGATGTATTTACAACTTGATTGGAGTCCACCTGGGGTAAATCCAATTGACTGGACATGATTTGTAAAGGAACACACCTGTCTATATAAGGTCTCACAGTTGACAGTGCATGTCAGAGCAAAAACCAAGCCATGAGGTCGAACAAATTGTCCGTAGAGCTCCGAGACAGGATTGTGTTGAGGCACAGATCTGGAGAAGGGTACCAAAACATTTCTGGAGCATTGAAGGACCCCAAGAACACAGTGGCCTCCATGATTCTTAAATGGAAGAAGTTTGGAACCACCAAGACTCTTCCTTGTGCTGGCCGCCCGGCCAAACTGAGCAATCGGTGTTGAAGGGCCTTGGTCAAGGAGATGACCAAGAACCAGATGGTCACTCTGACAGAGCTCCAGAGTTCCTCTGTGGAGATGGGCAAACCTTCCAGATGGACAACCATCTTTGCAGCACTCCACCAATCAGGCCTTTATGGTAGAGTGGCCAGACGGAAGCCACTCCTCAGTAAAAGGCACACGACAGCCCGCTTGGAGTTTGCCCAAAGGCACCTCAAGGACTCAGACCATGAGAAACCATATTCTCTGGTCTGATGAAACCAAGATTGAATTCTTTGGCCTGAATGCCAAGCGTCACATCTGGAGGAAACCGGGCACCATCCCTACGGTGAAGCATGGTGGTGGCAGCATCATGCTGTGGGGATGTTTTTCAGCGGCAGGGACTGAAAGTCTAGTCAGGATTGAGGGAAAGAAGAACAGAGAGATCCTTGATGAAAACTTTCTCCAGAGCGCTCAGACCGGGGCAAAGGTTCACCTTCCAACAGGACAACGACCATAAGCACACAGCCAAGACAACGCAGGAGTGACTTCAGGACACGTCTCTGAATGTCCTTGAGTGGCCCAGCCAGAGCTCGGACTTGAACACTATTGATCATCTCTGGAGAGGCCAGAAAATAGCTGTGCAGCAACGCTCCTATTCCAACCTGACAGAGCTTGAGAGGATTTGCAGAGAAGAATGGGAGAAACTCCCCAAATACTGGTGTGCCAAGCTTGTAGCGTCATAGCCAAGAAGACTCGAGGCTGTAATCGCTGCCAAAGGTGCTTCAACAAAGTACTGAGTACAGGGTCTGAATGCTTACAGCTGAAGTCGGAAGTTTAGGTTACATACACTTAGGTTGGAGTCATTAAAACTATTTTTTCAACCACTCCACAAATTTATTGTTAACAAACTATAGTTTTGGTAAGTCGGTTAGGACATCTACTTTGTGCATGACAAGTAATTTTTCCAACAATTGTTTACAGACAGATTATTTCACTTATAATTCACTGTATTACAATTCCAATGGGTCAGAAGTTTACATACACTAAGTTGACTGTGCCTTTAAACAGCTTGGAAAATTCCAGAAAATGTCATGGCTTTAGAAGCTTCTGATAGGCTAATTGACATCATTTGAGTCAATTGGAGGTTTACCTGTGGATGTATTTAAAGGCCTACCTTCAAACTCAGTGCCTCTTTGATTGACATCATGGGAAAATCAAAAGAAATCAGCCAAAAAAGTGAGAAATTTCCAAATGCCTTAAGGTACCACGTTCATCTGTACAAACAATAGTACGCAAGTATAAACACCATGGGACCAAGCAGCCATCATACCGCTCAGGAAGGAGATGCGTTCTGTCTCCTAGAGATGAACATAGTTTGGTGCGAAAAATAACAAATCAATCCCAGAACAACAGCAAATGACCTTGTGAAGATGCTGGAGGAGTAAAACGAGTCCTATATCGACATAACCTGAAAGGCCGCTGCGCACGGAAGAAGCCACTGCTCCAAAACCGCCATAAAAAAGCCAGACTACGGTTTGCAATTGCACATGGGGACAAAGATCGTACTTTTTGGAGGACTGTCCTCTGGTCTGATGAAACAAAAATAGAACTGTTTGGCCATAATAACCATCGTTATGTTTGGCGGTAAAAGGGGGAAGCTTGCAAGCCAAAGAACACCATCCCAACCGTGAAGCACGGGGGTGGCAGCATCATGTTGTGGGGTTGCTTTGCTGCAGGAGGGACTGGTGCACTTCACAAAATAGATGGCATCATGAGGACGGAAAATTATGTGGATATATTGAAGCAACATCTCAAGACCTCAGTCAGGAAGTTATAGCTTGGTTGCAAATGGGTCTTCCAAATGGACAATGACCCCAAACATACTTACAAAGGTGTGGCAAAATGGCTTCAGGCAACAAAGTCAAGGTATTGGAGTGGCCATCACAAAGCCCTGACCTCAATCCGATAGAAAATATGTGGGCAGAACTGAAAAAGCGTGTGCGAGCAAGGAGGCCTGCAAACCTGACTCAGTTACATCTGTAAGGAGGAATGGGCCAAAATTCACCCAACTTATTGTGGGAAGCTTGTCGAAGACTACTCGAAACGTTTGACCCAAGTTAAACAATTTAAAGGCAATGCTACCAAATACTAATTGAGTATGTAAACTTCTGACCCACTGTGAGGAAAGAAATAAAAGCTGAAGTAAATCATTCTCTCTACTATTATTCTGACATTTCACATTATTAAAATAAAGTGGTGATCCTAACTGACCTAAGACAGGGAATTTTTACTACGATTAAATGTCAGGAATTGTGAAAAATTTAGTTTAAATGTATTTGGCTAAGGTGTATGTGAACTTCCGAATTCAACTGTATGTAAATGTGACATTTCCGGGGAAAAAAGCCCCGTTTTTGCTTTGTCATTGCGGGTTATTGTGTGAATGTTGATGAGGGGAAAAAAACGATTTAATCAATTTTAAAATGAGGCTGTAACGTAACAAAATGTGCAAAAAGTCAAGGGGTCTGAATCCTTTCCGAAGGCACTGTATATATTTTACTTCAAGATGTTTAGGGTTAGTTCTTGTTTCCCCCCTTCCACCGTGCTACCGTTGACATAAGAGGATGCCTCCTCTTCATCTATGATACTATTAGAGTCTTCAGTCTTGACCCCGCCAGCCTGGTCCTCAGGAAGTGAGATGTGGCGTCTCTTCTTGTGTCTCCCAAGACTCTGAGAAGTGGTAAATCTCTGGCCACATTCGACAAGGCTGTAAGTTCTCTCTACTGTATATGTTAAGGTCTGATGATCTTGTCAAACCCTTCCCACAGACAGAACAGTGGTAAGGTTTCTCCCCTGCGTCTCCTTTGTGTGTCCAAAAGTGTAGCTTCATGAGGTCTGCTCGTCTAAAACTCTTCCCACAAACAAAACAGCTGTGCGGTTTCTCTCCAGTGTGCGTTGTCATGTGTCTTTTCAGATCAAATAACCGTTGCCAGTCTTTCCCACACACAGAGCAACTGTTTCTCTGAGCTTTGAGATCCCCCTAGGTTTCTTTAGGTTCTCCTGATGTAGAGTCTCTCCCCTCCGAACTCCCGTCTGAGTGAATGAGAAAACATAGGTTAAAAGGTCCAGTGCAGTCAAAAATGTGATTTCCTGTCTTTTATACACATTTCCACACTATGAGGTTGGAAAAATACTGTGAAATTATGATAATAATACAATTCTTGCTTGAGAATTTGCTCTTATCTACAAAGATATGTTTATTTTAATTGAAAACAAGCACAGCAGGGTACTTAATAAAATACAATTTCATATGGAGTTAAAAATAGTGCCATTGGATTTTTAAATAAAAGAGCGATGTTCATTCAAAGTCAATATTGTATTAATGTTATTCATGGCTGTTCTGCTTCCACTTACCGAGACGATGAAGATCCCAACCAACCGCTTCTCCATCTGAATTAATCAGACCACCAACTTCCTCTTCTTCTCCCTCCATCTCTCCTTCAATTGTAACAGGGTTTTGAAACTCAACAGGTGGTAAACCAGCATGAGTTTTCTGATGTCTCTGAAGTTTTTGAGAACTAATAAAGCTCTGGCCGCATTTAGTACAGCTGTAAGGTTTCTCTCCTGTATGATATCTGTGGTGGACTTTAAGGCTTGCTGATCTTGCAAAACTCTTTTCGCAGACAGGGCAGGAGAAAGGTTTCTCTCCAGTGTGTGTCCGGAAATGCTCCTTCAAGTAACGTGCTTCAGAAAAACTCTTCCCACACACAGAGCAGGAGTGGGATTTCCCTTCTATGTGCAACAGTCCGTGTTTACGCAGGGACGAAGCACATCCAAACTTCTTGTCACAATCAGGGCAAGGATGTCGTTTCTCCCCAGTGTGCACTGACCGGTGGTCTTCAAGATACGCCTTCTCGCTGAAACTCTTCCCACACACAGAGCAACTATAAGGTCTCTTTCCTGTGTGAGTCTTCTCATGCTTCAGGAGTTGTTTAGACAAGGCAAAGCTTAGCTCACACATAGAACAGTGGTGGGGTTTCCCTGCATGTTGCAGAGAGTGGTCCTTTAACTGATCTGGACGGCTGAAACTCTTTTCACAGACAGAGCAGGAGTGGAGTTTCTCTCCTGAATGCACCAGGAAGTGTTCCTTCATGCGTGATTGTAAGCTAAAACCCTTCCCACACACAGAGCAGGAGTAAGGTTTCTCTTCTATGTGTAACCACTGGTGCCTTTTCAAGGCTGAGGCGAAACCAAACCTTTTGTCACATTTGGAGCAGACGTAAGGTTTCTCTCCAGTGTGCACTGTCTGGTGGTCTTGAAGATGTCTTTTTACACGGAACTGCTTTCCACAGACAGAGCAAGGGTATGGCTTTTCTCCTGTGTGTATTCTCATATGTATTAGCAGTTTTGATAACTTTTTGCAGTCTTGTCCGCACACTGAACAGCAGTGAATTTTCTTAGCTGTGTGATTCCCCTGGTGTTGTTCAGGTAGTTCTGATGTAGAGGGACTCCCTTTACTGTCAGAGCAGTGGTCATGTCTCTCTGCTGTGGGATAAGATGGGATGGATAAACTATGCAAACATTTGGAACTGTAACAAAAAATATTTTTTGTCCTTTGAATAACTGAAAGTAATACAAAGATGTATAAAAAATGTTTTGCAATTCAACCCCTTACAGAATAAGTCCCTTTTAAACTTACCAAAAGCAGGATCCTCTTCCTCCTCTTTCACTTTGATAACCAGTGCTGATGTCAGACCACACTCTTCTACAGCTACAGACACTGGACTCTCTCCTGTGTGTGTTCTCTGGTGTTTGGTAAGATTTGACGATGAAGAGAAACTTTCCCCGCACACGGTGCAACTGTACAGCTTCTCTCCTGTGTGCAAAGTCTGGTGTTTTTTCAGGTTTCCATTCTCACTGAATTGCTTCCCACAGACAGAGCAGGAGTACGGTTTTTCTCCTGTGTGAGTTCTCATATGTGTTTGTAGTTTTGATAACTTGTGACAGTTTTTTCCACACACTGAACAGCAATGAATCTTCTTAGCTGTGCGATTCCCCTGGTGTTGTTTAGGTAGTCCTGATGTAGAGGGACTCCCTTCGCTCTCAGAGCAGTGGTCAGGTCTCTCTGCTGTGGTAAAGACATAAGTATGGATTAACTCAAATTAGTCAACACCCTGAGTCAAAATGTTTGTTCCTGACTAAACAGAAAATAATAAATATTGTAAAATTATACGGCCCATACTTTTCCCGAAAATGCTACATGTTAGCTTTTCCCATGAGATAACCTGGCACAGTTAGCACTAAGCTAACCACCAGAGGGATATTTTAAACCTCCAAATCAAGGTTGCTCCACTTAAAATCAAATACAATGTTATTGGTCGTGTACACACAGTACTCTGCCGTTGTTATAGCAGGTGCAGCGAAATGCTTATGTTTCTAGCTCCAACAGTGCAGTATTACCTAACAATACAAAACAATACATAGAAATCCCACCAAAATGTATCAGAACAGTCCGGAATATATATAGAATGGTGTGTATAGACAGTATATACAGTATATGAATAGAAAAGGTGTGTACAGCAGTAGTTATATAGGATGGTGTGTATAGACAGTAGTTATATAGGATGGTGTGTATAGACAGTATGGACAGTAGTTATATAGGATGGTGTGTATAGACAGTATGGACAGTATATGAATAGGAAAGGTGTGTACAGCAGTAGTTATATAGGACAAACTACTGACTAGAATACAGTATATACATATGAAGTGGGTAAAACAGGATGTAAACATAATTAAAGTGACCAGTGTTCAATGACTATGTACATAGGGCAGCAGTCTCTATGGTGCAGGATAGAATACAGGGTGGTAGCCGGCTAGTAACAGTGACTATGTACATAGGGCAGCAGTCTCTATGGTGCAGGATAGAATACAGGGTGGTAGCCGGCTAGTAACAGTGACTATGTACATAGGGCAGCAGTCTCTATGGTGCAGGATAGAATACAGGGTGGTAGCCAGCTAGTAACAGTGACTATGTACATAGGGCAGCAGTCTAAGGTGCAGAATACAGGGTGGTAGCCAGCTAGTAACAGTGACTATGTACATAGGGCAGCAGTCTCTATGGTGCAGGATAGAATACAGGGTGGTAGCCAGCTAGTAACAGTGACTATGTACATAGGGCAGCAGTCTCTATGGTGCAGGATAGAATACAGGGTGGTAGCCGGCTAGTAACAGTGACTATGTACATAGGGCAGCAGTCTCTATGGTGCAGGATAGAATACAGGGTGGTAGCCAGCTAGTAACAGTGACTATGTACATAGGGCAGCAGTCTCTATGGTGCAGGATAGAATACAGGGTGGTAGCCAGCTAGTAACAGTGACTATGTACATAGGGCAGCAGTCTAAGGTGCAGAATACAGGGTGGTAGCCAGCTAGTAACAGTGACTATGTACATAGGGCAGCAGTCTCTATGGTGCAGGATAGAATACAGGGTGGTAGCCAGCTAGTAACAGTGACTATGTACATAGGGCAGCAGTCTAAGGTGCAGAATACAGGGTGGTAGCCAGCTAGTAACAGTGACTATGTACATAGGGCACCAGTCTAAGGTACAGAATACAGGGTGGTAGCCAGCTAGTAACAGTGACTATGTACATAGGGCAGCAGTCTAAGGTGCAGAATACAGGGTGGTAGCCAGCTAGTAACACTGACCATGTACATAGGGCAGCAGTCTAAGGTGCAGAATACAGGGTGGTAGCCAGCTAGTAACAGTGACTATGTACATAGGGCAGCAGTCTAAGGTGCAGAATACAGGGTGGTAGCCAGCTAGTAACACTGACTATGTACATAGGGCAACAGTCTAAGGTGCAGGATACAGGGTGGTAGCCAGCTAGTAACAGTGACAGTAACAAGTTCAGGGCACTGTACTGGGCGGAGGCTGCTAGTGGTGACTATTTAACGGTCTGATAGAAGCTGTTTTTCAATCTCTCTGTTCCAGCTTTGATGCACCTGTACGGGCCCCCTCTTCTAGATGGTAGCAGGGTGAACAGGCTGTGGCTCGGGAGGCTGAGGTCCTTGATGATCTTCTAGATGGTAGCAGGGTGAAGAGGTTGTGGCTCGGATGGCTGAGGTCCTTGATGATCTTCTAGATGGTAGCAGGGTGAACAGGCTGTGGCTCGGGTGGCTGAGGTCCTTGATGATCTTCTAGATGGTAGCAGGGTGAACAGGCTGTGGCTCGGGTGGCTGAGGTCCTTGATGATCTTCTAGATGGTAGCAGGGTGAACAGGCTGTGGCTCGGGTGGCTGAGGTCCTTGATGATCTTCTAGATGGTAGCAGGGTGAACAGGCTGTGGCTCGGGTGGCTGAGGTCCTTGATGATCTTCTAGATGGTAGCAGGGTGAACAGGCTGTGGCTCGGGTGGCTGAGGTCCTTGATGATCTTCTAGATGGTAGCAGGGTGAACAGGCTGTGGCTCGGGTGGCTGAGGTCCTTGATGATCTTCTAGATGGTAGCAGGGTGAACAGGCTGTGGCTCGGGTGGCTGAGGTCCTTGATGATCTTCTAGATGGTAGCAGGGTGAACAGGCTGTGGCTCGGGTGGCTGAAGTCCTTAATGATCTTCTTGGCCTTCCTGTGACACCGGGGGCTGTAGATGTCCTGTAGGGCAGTGTGCTCCCGGTGATGCATTGGGCTGAACGCACCATCCTATGGAAAGCCCTGCGGTTGCGGACGGTGCAATAGCCGTACCAGGCGGTGATACAGCCCGACAGGATGCTCTCAATGGTGCATCTGTAGAAGTTTGAGGGTCTTCGGAGGCCAAGACAAATGTCTTGAACATCCTGGGAGGTTGAAGAGGCGCTGTTATGCCTTCTTCATCACACGGCCTGTGTGACTGGATCATTTCAGGTTGTCAGTGATGTGCTTTAAGCTTTTCACCATCTTCACTTCGGCTCTCTCTGCCGTCTCCAGGATCAGCTCCTTCGTTTTGTTGACGTTGAGGGAGAGGTTATTTTCCTGGCACCACTCCACCAGGGCCCTCACCTGGTAGGCTGTCTCGTTGTTGTTGGTAACCAGGCCTACTACTGTTGGCCCTCACCTGGTAGGCTGTCTCGTTGTTGTTGGTAATCAGGCCTACTACTGTTGGCCCTCACCTGGTAGGCTGTCTCTTTGTTGTTGGTGATCAGGCCTACTACTGTTGGCCCTCACCTGGTAGGCTGTCTCGTTGTTGTTGGTGATCAGGCCTACTACTGTTGGCCCTCACCTGGTAGGCTGTCTCGTTGTTGTTGGTAACCAGGCCTACTACTGTTGGCCCTCACCTGGTAGGCTGTCTCTTTGTTGTTGGTGATCAGGCCTACTACTGTTGGCCCTCACCTGGTAGGCTGTCTCGTTGTTGTTGGTGATCAGGCCTACTACTGTTGGCCCTCACCTGGTAGGCTGTCTCGTTGTTGTTGGTGATCAGGCCTACTACTGTTGGCCCTCACCTGGTAGGCTGTCTCGTTGTTGTTGTTGATCAGGCCTACTACTGTTGGCCCTCACCTGGTAGGCTGTCTCGTTGTTGTTGGTGATCAGGCCTACTACTGTTGGCCCTCACCTGGTAGGCTGTCTCGTTGTTGTTGGTGATCAGGCCTACTACTGTTGGCCCTCACCTGGTAGGCTGTCTCGTTGTTGTTGGTAACCAGGCCTACTACTGTTGGCCCTCACCTGGTAGGCTGTCTCGTTGTTGTTGGTAACCAGGCCTACTACTGTTGGCCCTCACCTGGTAGGCTGTCTCTTTGTTGTTGGTGATCAGGCCTACTACTGTTGGCCCTCACCTGGTAGGCTGTCTCGTTGTTGTTGGTAACCAGGCCTACTACTGTTGGCCCTCACCTGGTAGGCTGTCTCTTTGTTGTTGGTGATCAGGCCTACTACTGTTGGCCCTCACCTGGTAGGCTGTCTCGTTGTTGTTGGTAACCAGGCCTACTACTGTTGGCCCTCACCTGGTAGGCTGTCTCGTTGTTGTTGGTAATCAGGCGATCCCAACACAACAGGCTGAAATTTCAGGGGGCAGTTTCAAACAGCTCTTACACAAAAAAGGGTATTATAATAATTTTTACATTTTCACAGTATGATTCCATCCTCAGCGTGGAAATACAGGACAAGTCAAACGTTTGGAAAACTACTCGTTTTAGAACACCTACTCATTCAAGGTTTTTTTTTTATTTGTACTAATTTCTACATTGTAGAATAATAGTGAAGACATCAAAACTATGAAATAACACATGGAATCATGTAGTAACCAAAAAAGTGTTAAACAAATCAAAATATATTTTCTATTTGAGATTCTTCAAAGTAGAAACCGTTTGCCTTGATGACAGCTTTGCACACTCTTGGCATTCTCTCAACCAGCTTCGTGAGGTTGTCACCTGGAATGCATTTAAATTAACAGGTGTGCCTTGTTAAAAGTTCATTTGTAGAATTTCTTTCCTTCTTAATGCATTTAAGCCAATCAGTTGTGTTGTGACAAGATAGGGTTGGTATTCAGAAGATAGCCCTATTTGAGAAAAGCAAGTCTATATTATTTAAAGAAAAGCTCAAATAAGCAAAGAGAAACAACAATCCATCATTACTTTAAGACATGAAGGTTAGTCAATTCAGAAAAATTCAAGAACTTTGAAAGTTTCTTCAAGGACAGTGGCAAAAACCATCAAGCGCTATGATAAAACTGGTTCTCATGAGGACCGCCACAGGAAAGGAAGACCCAGAGTTACCTCTGCTGCAGAGGATACGTTCATTAGAGTTACCAGCCTCAGATATTGCAGCCCAAATAAATGCTTCAGAGTTCAAGTAACAGACACATCTCAACATCAACTGTTCAGAGGAAGACAGCGTGAATCAGACCTTCATGGTCGAATTGCTGCAAATAAACCACTACTAAAGGACACCAATAATAAGAAGAGACTTGCTTGGGGCAAGAAACACAAACAATAGACATTAGACCGGTGGAAATCTGTCCTTTGGTATGGAGTCCAAATTTGAGATTTTTTGTTCCAATCGCCGTGTCTTTGTGAGACGTGGAGTAGGTGAACGGATGATCTCCGCATGTGTGTTTCCCACTGTGAAGCATGGAGGAGGAGGTGTGATGGTCCTTTGCTGGTGACACTGTCAGGGATTTATTTAGAATTCAAGGCACACTTAACCAGCATGGCTACCACAGCATTCTGCAGTGATACGCCATCCCATCTGGTTTGCGGTTAGAGGGACAATCATTTGTTTTTCAACAGGACAATGACCCAACACACCTCCAGGCTGTGTAAGGGCTATTTTACCAATTTTATACAGGACCAGTGCTCAGCATATGTGGGAACTCCTTCAAGACTGTTGGACAAGCATGCCAAGGGTGTGCAAAGCTGTCATCAAGGCAAAGGGTGGCTACTTTGAAGATTCTCAAATATAAAATAAATGTTTTGGTTCCTACATGTTTCCATATGTGTTATTTCATAGTTTTGATGTCTTCACTATTATTCTATAATGTAGAAAATAGTGAATGTAAAGAAAAACCCTTGAATGAGTAGGTGTGTCCAAACTTTTATTGGTACTGTATATATAAAGCACAATATGTAAAAAAAAAAATATATACATATTGGCTGATGTGAAATTTATTACAGGAAATAATCACGTTGTCAGCTGGTCGTGTTAGCATAAGGCTACGTTTTCTCATGTTGTCAGCTGGTTGTGTTAGCATAGGGCTACGTTTTCTCATGTTGTCAGCTGGTTGTGTTAGCATAGGGCTACGTTTTCTCATGTTGTCAGCTGGTCGTGTTAGCATAAGGCTACGTTTTCTCATGTTGTCAGCTGGTCGTGTTAGCATAAGGCTACGTTTTCTCATGTTGTCAGCTGGTCGTGTTAGCATAAGGCTACGTTTTCTCATGTTGTCAGCTGGTTGTGTTAGCATAGGGCTACGTTTTCTCATGTTGTCAGCTGGTTGTGTTAGCATAGGGCTACGTTTTCTCATGTCAGCTGGTTGTGTTAGCATAGGGCTACGTTTTCTCATGTCAGCTGGTCGTGTTAGCATAGGGCTACGTTTTCTCATGTCAGCTGGTCGTGTTAGCATAGGGCTACGTTTTCTCATGTTGTCAGCTGGTTGTGTTAGCATAGAGCTACGTTTTCTCATGTTGTCAGCTGGTCGTGTTAGCATAGGGCTACGTTTTCTCACCCTGTCAGCTGGTCGTGTTAGCATAGGGCTACGTTTTCTCATGTTGTCAGCTGGTCGTGTTAGCATAGGGCTACGTTTTCTCATGTTGTCAGCTGGTCGTGTTAGCATAGGGCTACGTTTCTCATGTTGTCAGCTGGTCGTGTTAGCATAGGGCTACGTTTCTCATGTTGTCAGCTGGTCGTGTTAGCATAGGGCTACGTTTTCTCATGTTGTCAGCTGGTCATGTTAGCATAGGGCTACGTTTCTCATGTTGTCAGATGGTCGTGTTAGCATAGGGCTACGTTTTCTCACGTTGTCAGCTGGTCGTGTTAGCATAGGGCTACGTTTTCTCACGCTGTCAGCTGGTCGTGTTAGCATAGGGCTACGTTTTCTCACGCTGTCAGCTGGCCGTGTTAGCATAGGGCTACGTTTTCTCACCCTGTCAGCTGGTTGTGTTAGCATAGGGCTACATTTTCTCACGCTGTCAGCTGGTCGTGTTAGCATAGGGCTACGTTTTCTCACCCTGTCAGCTGGTCGTGTTAGCATAGGGCTACATTTTCTCACCCTGTCAGCTGGTCGTGTTAGCATAGGGATACGTTTTCTCATGGTTAAAGCTTAAGCAAGAGGTCACAAGTATGGACCCATTAAACATCAAAGCTACAGTACAAAATAAACACTTTTACTCACCAAAAGCAGGATCTTCCTCATCTTTCACTTTGACATCCAGTACAACAGACTCCTCTACCGCTGCAGACACCTGCTGCCGTGATCCCTGTCCAGGAGCTTGGCTCAGGCTAGTCACAGCTCCAGCATGGAGACAGGACTGATTTGCTGATGAGGAGAATTTCTCTCTGCAGAGAGAGCAGGGGTGAGCTCGTTGGTGTCTTTTGTGGAGTGGTGAAGCTGAGAAACTCTTATCACACTGAGAGCAGTGGTACGGGTTCTCTCCGGTGTGCTGTTGCATGTGTATCTTGAAAGTACACGATTGGCTGAATTCCTTCCCACATTCTGAGCAGCTGTATTGTGCGGCACTAGTGTGGGATTTTTTGTGTCTTGCTAGAGAGCTACGGTGAACAAAGGTATTTTTACAGGATGTACACTGGTAAGGTTTCTCTCTATCAGCATAGACAAAAATACTAATTTCCTCCTCCTCCTCTTTGACATTAATTGCCAGCTCCTGTTCCTCGTCTTCGATCTTGATATTCATAGTTCGACTGCCTGATGACGCCGTATCTGAAATTCCCAGTGTACACTGGTTGCTATGGTTACTGACATGGCTGCATTGACGTTTGAGAAGACCTTTGGTCGAAGCGAAACCCCTCCCGCTATCAGAGCACTCGTAAGGTTTCTCTCCAGTGTGCATAGTCTGATGCTGCCTCAGCCTCGATGGTGACTCGTATCTCTTCCCACACTGTGAGCATTGGTAAGGTTTTGGTGTGGGTGCTCCTGTATGGCGTCGTACGTGTCTCGATAGAGTTCCCTTACAGCCAAAGCTCATCTCGCAGTAGGAGCACTGGTGAGGTCTCTCCCCTGTGTGCTTTCTCATGTGCATCTTCAGTTCATATGCAGAGAAACATTCCTTTCCACAATCGGAGCACGGGTGCTTCTTTGTCGCGTCTGGCTGCTTCTCTCCAGGGTGGGTCATCTGATGTCTTTCCAGGTGGGGCTTCAGTGTGAATCGCTTCCCGCACACAGAGCACTGGTAAGGCTTCTCTCCTGTATGTGTTCGGAGGTGTCTCTTCAGTTTGGAGGGGTGAACAAAGTCTTTTCCACATACTGGACAGACGGAAGACTCCTTAGCAGGTTTTGTGTGTGTTCTCAGGTGTCTGTTGAAATTAGATGGGTGAGCGATCTCTATTCCACATTCTGGGCAGCGCCAAAGCTTCTTAGCTCTAGGATTCTCCTGGTGCTGTTCAGGTTCTGCTGGTACCCCATCACTGGAGTTAGAACTCTCTCCTCTTTCAACTGGAAAATAAGGGGGGGGGGGGGGTCATTCAACCTCAAAAAACACACGAAAAAGGCTTTCAACACTCGCCCTCTCAGATTGTTCTGAAATCGTTTCTATAGTTACTAACAGATAAGAGAAGCGTTTCTGAAACGCAAATTATTTTTGTTCAAATGTAATTTGAGCTCTGAGAAATTCAGCTAATTTGATTGCACCCAAATTGGCCATTCTAATTGAAGGGATTCATATAATTTTCAGTAAATATAGTACCGGACGTCCAATTTAAAATGGTCAAAAGTCATCCGCAGACATCAATCTCACCCAGACAGCCAGTGTTACAGTATCAGTTCTTTACAGTGGCTTGAAAAGTATTCACCCCCTTGGTATTTTTCCTATTTTGTTGCATTACAACTTGTAATTTAAATAGATTTTCTGGGGGGGGGGGGTTTCATGTAACGGACAGACACAAAATAGTCCAAATTGGTGAAGTGAAAAAAAATTACTTGTTTCTAAAAAATAACAAACGGAAAAGTGGTGCATGCATATGTATTCACGACCTTTGCTATGAAACCCCTAAATAAGATCTGGTGCAACCAATTACCTTCAGAAGTCACATAATTATTTAAATCAAGTCCACCTGTGTGCAATCTAAGTGTCACATGATCTCAGATATACACACTTTCTATAAGGCCCCAGAGTCTGCAACACCACTAAGCAAGGGGCACCACCAAGCAAGCGGCACCATGAAGACCAAGGAGCTCTCCAAACAAGTCAGGGACAAAGTTGTGGAGAAGTAAAGATCAGGGTTGAGTTATAAAAAAAATATCAGAAACTTTGAACATCCCACGGAGCACCATTAAATCCATTATTTAAAAAATGGAAAGAATATGCCACCACAACAAACCTGCTAAGAGAGGGCCGCCCACCAAAACTCACAGACCAGGCATGTAGGGCATTGATCAGAGAGGCAACAAAGAGACCAAAGATAACCCTGAAGGAGGTGCAAAGCTCCACAGCGGAGATTTGAGTATCTGTCCATAGGACCACTTTAAGCCATCCACTCCACAGAGCTGGGCTTTACGAAAGAGTGGCCATAAAAAAGTCACCGCTTAAAGAAAAAAATAAGCAAACATATTTGGTGTTCGCCAAAAGACATGGGAGACTCCCCAAACATATGGAAGAAGGTGCTCTGGTCAGATGAGACTAAAATTGAGCTTTTTGGCCATCAAGGAAAACGCTATGTCTGGTGAAAACCCGACACTTATCATCACCCCGAGAACACCATCCCCACAGTGAAGCATGGTCGTGGCAGCATCATGCTGTGGGGATGTTTTTCCATCGGCAGGGACTGGGAAACTGGTCAGAATGGAAGGAATGATGGATGGGGCCAAATACAGGGAAATTCTTGAGGGAAAACTGTTTCAGTCTTCCAGAGATTTGAGACTGGGATGGAGGTTCACCTTCCAGCAGGACAATGACCCTAAGTATACTGCTAAAGCAACACTCGAGTGGTTTGGTCTTGGAATGGCCTAGTCAAAGCCCAGACCTCAATCTAATTGAGAATCTGTGGTATGACTTAAAGATTGCTGTACACCAGCGGAACCCATCCAACTTGAAGGAGCTGGAGCAGTTTTGCCTTGAAGATTGGGCAAAAATCCCAGTGGCTAGATGTGCCAAGCTTATAGAGACATACCCCAAGAGACTTGCAGCTGCAAAAGGTGGCTCTACAAAGTACTGACTTTGGGGGGGTGAATAGTTACGCATGCTCAAGTTCTGTTTTTTTGTCTTATTTATTCTTTGTTTCACAATAAAAAATATTTTGCATCTTCAAAGTAGTAGGCATGTTGTGTCAATCAAATGATCAATTTAATAAACACAGTACACCAGTAAAATGTATAAAATTATGTGGCAGCAGTAGGAACAGCTGCATCTCGTGGGAAAAACCTGGTACTTGCACACAAATTTATGGTAAATAATGCAAGTTATTTAAATGGTTAATTTCAATGAACAGAGGAAAAAAACATCACTAGATTCACAGGGAATGCATTACATAGTATGGAGAAGCAATACTCCAAGCCGCAGCTTCGTACTACTTGTCAGACAGAGAACTGATACTGTACACTGGTTAAGGTGAGATTGGCATTGGGGTGTCGGTTGGTGCCTATTTATCATTATATATTGGATTTCTCATACACTACATGTTCAAAAGTATGTGGACAGCTGATTGAACATCCCATTCCAAAATCATGGGCATTAATATGGACTCACTTCCACCAAACTTTACAGTGGGCACTATGCATTCAGACAGGTAGCGTTCTCAAACCCAAATTAGTCCGTTGGACTGCTAGATGGGGACGCGTGATTCATCACTCCAGAAAACACGTTTCCACTGCCCCAGATTCCAATGGCGGCGAGCTTGGCATTGCGCATGGTGATCTTAGGCTTGTGTGTGGCTGCTCGGAACTCGGTAGTGAGTGTTGCAACTGAGGACAGATGATTTGTATGCACTCTTCAGCACTCTGCGGTCATGTTCTGTGAGCTAGTGTGGCCTACCATTTCGCGGCTGAGCCGTTGTTGCTCCTAGACGTTTCCACTTCACAATAACAGCACTTACAATTGACCGGGGCAGTTGAGCTCTTCAGTACGGGCCATTCTACTACCAATGTTTGTTTATGGAGATTGCATGGCTATGTGACTGATTTTATTTTATAAATGTTTTCAATTTAATTTTACATGTTTTATTTTACCCCTTTTTCGTCAATATCTAATTCGTAGTTAGTCTTGTCCCATTGCTGTAACTCCCGTACGGACTCGGGAGAGGCGAAGTTCGAGAGCCATGCATCCTCCGAAACATGACACCACCAAGCCACACTACTTCTTTTTTTTAAAATATATAAATCTTTACCCCATTTTCTCCCCAATTTTCGTGGTATCCAATCGCTAGTAATTACTATCTTGTCCCATCGCTACAACTCCCGTACGGGCTCGGGAGAGACGAAGGTCGAAAGCCATGCGTCCTCCGAAGCACAACCCAACCAAGCCGCACTGCTTCTTAACACAGCGCGCCTCCAACCCGGAAGCCAGCCGCACCAATGTGTCGGAGGAAACACCGTGCACCTGGCCCAATCGGTTAGCGCGCACTGCGCCCGGCCCGCCACAGGAGTCGCTGGAGCGCGATGAGACAAGGATATCCCTACCGGCCAAACCCTCCCTAATCCGGACGACGCTAGGCCAATTGTGCGTCGCCCCACAGACCTCCCGGTCGCGGCCGGCTGCGACAGAGCCTGGCCGTGAACCCAGAGACTCTGGTGGCGCAGCTAGCGCTGCGATGCAGTGCCCTAGACCACTGTGCCACCCGGGAGGCCCGCCACACCACTTCTTGACACACTGCTCGCTTAACCCGGAAGCCAGCAGCACCAATGTGCTGGAGGAAACACCGTACACCTGGCGACCGTGTCAGCGTACACTGCGCCCGGGCCTGCCACAGGAGTCGCTAGAGCGCGATGGGACAAGGACAACACGGCCGGCCAAACTCTCCCCTAACCCGGGTCAATTGTGCGACACCTTATGGGTCTCCTGGTCACGGCCCGGGAACAAACCAGGATCAGTAGTGACACAGCTAGCACTGCGACACCTTATGGGTCTCCTGGTCGCGGCCCGGGAACAAACCAGGATCAGTAGTGACACAGCTAGCACTGCGACACCTTATGGGTCTCCTGGTCACGGCCCGGGAACAAACCAGGATCAGTAGTGACACAGCTAGCACTGCGACACCTTATGGTTCTCCTGGTCGCGGCCTGGGAACAAACCAGGATCAGTAGTGACACAGCTAGCATACCGCGATGCACTGCCTTATACCGCTGCGCCACTTGGGAGGCCCTGCTTGATTTTATACACCTGTCGGGTGCAGCTTAATTAGCCAAATCCACTAATTAAAAGTATGTCCATGTAGTGCATCTTACTCAATGGTAGGAATAGGTTTGGTCCAGATCAGATGTTGGTATTTATTGACTAGTATGTGAATCCTATAAATCAAAAGGGCCAATTTGGATGCAATCAATTAGCTTAATTTCTCAGAGATTAAATGTAATTTCAACAAAATAATGTTGCAGGAATGCTAATCTTACCTGTTACTAACTACAGACACTATTTCATAAGAATCATTGTGAATGTGGGTGTCATGGCTGAAATGACATGGAAGAATTCAGGGGTGAACAAAATGTATTACTATTTTCCAGCTATTATCGGTCATTGTCCTGTGTTTTTATTCCATATACAATTAACCTTTTATTGAATTAAACAGATAGTGTGACCATCTGTAGATGGACTATCAACAAACTCTTCTGTTGATAAGAAACTGCTTGCCAATGTTACATTAGGGTTATGTTTAGAATAAGGGTAAGGTTAGGGCTAGTAGATAGTCTGTAGAGAATATACAGGTGGATTTAAAATTAAACTGCTATGTGTGTAATGGAACTGTATAATCTGAGATTTAATTAATTAAGCATGTTTATTTACCAGTATTATCCACGTCCCAGTCTTCCTCCTCCTTGACTACAATGTTAAATCTGGGTATTTCACTGCAGTTGTCGATGTCTCTATGGTTAGAGTCAGGAACCAGTGACTCTGGAGGGTTGGGTTCAGTGGAGCAGGAGAGAGGGGGGTTGGACGGATCAGCAGAATACTAAAACAAAGAATAAGACGTTAAAGGGGCAATCTGCAGTTGCTACATTCATTTCATGACATATGAATTACTTCTATGTACCCATTGATTCTTGAAGAATATAACTTATAAATGCCTCATGAGCGTAGTTCAACTGTGATGCCCCATCAGAACCCAAAATCTAAACTTGTTTTACTCCGATGTTTGTAAACAAAGTAAACGTAAACAAACACTATATAACCTCAAAACGTGGTTAAAACTATCATCTTCATATCATGGATGGTCAGTCTTTGCATCAATAGCCCTGTTTATGAATTTGAGAGTGGTTACATTTCTTCAGCCCATCCCTCAACTTTTTATGAGCTTTAAAGAGGGTAAGCAAGACGCTTTGCGATTGTTTCAACTTATGATTGCCGATTTAATAAATAGCTAAATGATTTTGCTAACTAGCTAATACGTTAGGCATAGCTATCCCGACTGGTTTAGCATTAGCTATAGTCATTCTCACCTCATTCATCGTGAATTCTTCAGAAATAGTTTCCTATGAAAGAGTTGGGTCACTGAATTAAACTAAAGCAGATTCTTCTCAAGTCCCCGACGGTTTGCCACGAGGTCACATTAGCTAGCGGATTACTTTCCATACAAAACTATTCGACAACTCAGTTAACTAACTATTTAGGGCAACGGTAGCGATAATTTACTTTAGACCCGATAACAAAACTATATGAAATGGCCGTTGAAAACATCGCTAGTTCCACGTATATAGTCCAGGTTGGGCAATATCAAAGTCTAATTTAAACGGTATTAAATGATATCAGACACATTTCACACTAGCAAACTAACTCATCTAATGTTTGCTAGCTATCAACATGAGCATATTCTTTCTTCCAGGCCAGCTTCCGGGTTAGATTCTTCTGTCTATCCGCAAAACAACAGAAGGCTCTACGGGACACTAGCTTGTTACTAACGTTACAGTTTGAACATATTGAACATTTTTACCGGTACAATTAATAATATATGCATGGTTAGCTACCAGCTAGCTACATTCGTGTCTTCCTGCTTCCGGTCTTATTTCCGGTCCGTCCTAGACTCTGCTCCGACTCATTCTGCGTTACCGCCACCACCAGCTCATCTTAATCTATGGCATCTTGGCGGCCCGCAAACAAACGCATGCCGCCACCTACTGTGCTGGAATGTACGATCAATCATGATCTGACCAATTCTGTACCACCATGAAAATATCATAACAACCAAATACTAACTTCTACCAGCCCCCCTCCCCTCCCCAACCCTCATTCGACTAAATCTACAGTACATTGGGAAAGAATTCAGACCCCTTGACTTTTCCACCTTTTGTTACGTTACAGCCATATTCTAAAATGTATTAAATATTTTTTTGTCACTCATCAATCTAAACACACAATACCCCATAATGTCAAAGCAAAAACAGATTTTTAGAACATTTTGGAAATGTATATTAAAAAAAAAACTTAAATATTACATCTACATAAGTATTTAGACCCTTTACTCAGTACTTTGTTGAAGCACCTTTGACAGCGATTACAGCCTCAAGTCTTCTTGGGTATGACGCAATAAGGCACACCTGTATTTGGGGAGTTTCTCCCATTCCTCTCTGGAGATACTCTCAAGCTCTGTCAGGTTGGATGGAAAGCGTTGCTGCACAGCTTTCAGGTCTCTCCAGAGTTATTTGATTGGGTTCCAGTCCAGTCTCTGGCTGGGCCACTCAAGGACATTGACTTGTCCCGAAGCCACTCCTGTGTTGTCTTGGCTGTGTGCTTAGGGTCATTGTCCTGTTGGAAGGTGAACCTTCACCCGAGTCTGAGGTCCTGAGCGCTCTGGAGCAGGTTTTCATCAAGGATCTCTATGTACTTTGCTCCGTTCATCTTTGCCTCGATTCTGACTACTCTCACAGTCCCAGCCGCTGAAAAACATCCCCACAGCATGATGCTGCCACCACCATTCTTCCTACCTTCCCCACCAGTTCAGGAGCACATCAATGTGCCCCGTAACAGGAAGCGAGGCGCATGATGTCACTATTTCACAGGAGAGGCGTTTGAACGTCAACAAAATGTTTTTTTTTTTTTCTTCTTCCAGAAATGCCTTCTAGAACATGTCAACTTTCATGTGGCTTAATAACAAACTCGTATATAATATGTAAATATAAATAAAAAATGTGAAATCACAAAGCTGTTTAGACGCAGAGAAAATACAGAGTCTTTGTGATTGGTGGTGATTTTTGTAGTAGCACTTCATCCCAACTGTCAAATCTGTCAAACAGGGAAAAGCAGGTGGATTAAATTAGGGGGAAGTGGACGCTGAGTTCAAAGTTCAAAGTTGGTTGAAGATTAATGTCCTGAATGGACAACAGTAGTGTCGGAAAAAAACTGGAACAACAATGAAATTGTCTAAAATTAGAGTGGAGATAAACGTCTATGGATGATAACGATCCGCTTCTTGTTCGGATGCATTTGTTGAGTGAGGATGCATATGTAGAGAAACCCGTTTGAGGTGTTGAAAATTAATATGTGAAATACGCACCGGGAAAAGTGGAGTCTGTCAGAGTGACCAGAAGTGGTCTTATTTTGATTCGTTGTGTTTCTGAAGAACAGAGGAAGTTTGCAGTGGGCTTCAAGAGAATCCGGACAACAGAAGTATCGTGCTTTGAACTTGGGAGTAGAACACCAGTCAGAGCAGGTCATCTGGGGTGGAGACGGATGTTCAGGTTGAATACATGAAGAGAATTCCTGGTGTGGTTGGTTCCCGGCGTCTGACCCGCTGGGTGAATGGAGAAACAGAAGAAAGTCTGTCGATCCTGTTGTTTTATGATGAAGAGCATCTACCTACACATGTGAAGCCTGGTTATGTCAGATACACTGTAAGAGCTTTCATTCCCAAACCACTGCAGAGGAAGTAAAGGATCTGGCCATGTTTCAAGTGTATAATGAAGAACGGTGTGTAGAAGGACGACAGTGTGGCAATTGTGGTGGGGAACAGGATCCTGAGTTTCTGGAGTACCCTGTAAGGGTGAAGGAGATTGAGGGGGCATAAGTTAGAGCAGTCAATAGAATCTCCTATGATGGAGTGCTCCATCAGATGACCTGGCCTCCACAATCACCCGACCTCAACCCAATAGAGATGGTTTGGGATGAGATGGACTGCAGAGTGAAGGAAAAGCAGCCAACAAGTGCTCAGCATATGTGGGGATTCCTTCAAGACTATTGGAAAAGCATTCCAGGTGACTACCTCATATAGCTGGTTGAGATAATGCCAAGTGTGCAACCCTGTTAGCAAGGCAAAGGGTGGCTACTTTGAAGAATCTCAAATCTAAAATACATTTTGCTCTATTTAACACTTTTTTGGTTACTACATGATTCCATATGTGTTATTTCATAGTTTTGATGTCTTCACTATTATTCTACAATGTAGAAATTAGTACAAATAAAGAAAAAGCCTTGAACGAGTAGGTGTGTCCAAACCTTTGACTGGTACTGTATATGTTTAAGTAAGATTAGATTTTTTAGCATTTATAGCAATGATTATCACCTGCATTGAATGGATGTAACGTAAGTCACAGAAAATAGAGGTTGTGGTGGCAGCTGCAGAGGTATTTGTGTGTGAGAGACTTGACGTCAGAAAAGTTCCAGGGTGTGTTAAGTGGTGGTGTCCCATCCTTTCAGACTGTTGACCTGAGGTAGGACTAAATAGATTTAAATAGTGAAGTAGGGTGGTGTTTCTTTTTTTTATTTGACTGAGTGTTAGATGGGATAGGGTATTTGTTTATTTTTCCAAGCAAAGTATAAGGGAGTTATACTCCAGTCCAGTAGGTGGCGGTAATGCAGCATTTACTGGATGCCAACGGCTGTTAAACCTCATCGAAGAAGAAGCCATGATTGGTTGAGATAATAAGGGAGCTGGGACATTAACGAGAAAGAGTCCATTCTGTCGCTCAAGGCTTCTCTGTCAAATGGCACCTCCTGCTCTCTGTTACCGTGGATATTTGAAAGATCCATTGGATTTAGTCACATGTTCATCCTGGACAACATGCAACGTGTAGCTACAGGTCTCAATAATAATGTTGTCCAGTGGTGACTTCAGCACGTCAACCTTGTTGGGGAAAACACATTTGTTTTAGATAAATGCCAGCAAAGCCACTACAATATAACTGTAAACAATACATTTAAAATGAACTATAAACGGTGACAAACGGTTGCACACAAACTTTTAGGGTCTACACATGAATCTGTCCGAGAGTGGAGCGGATGGCCGACTAGCTTCAATAAGGATGGTTTCTACTGACTCCTTGTGTCTAACTGGATGAGAACGGCATTCTCCTTCAATAATAATGAACGTCAACACGAGTTTTAACTTTTGAAGCCACACACACACACATTAGTACATTCACGTTCAGTAAATTCACTTAAGTATAAGCAACTGTAAGAAAACGAGCTGCGATGAGGCCTATTCATACAGCAATTCCCGAAATGGGCAGCGACAGAAATTCAGATGATGTTGAGGCCTTAACCGCAGAGAACGAAACCCAGACTCAGCGGTTAGCCTGCTATTTGAAGTATTTTATTAGGCCTACGCGGTCTAAAAAGGAAGGACAATACAATCACTAGGATTCACTTTTATAGACGGACGCACTGAAAACGTGAAAACAACCCCCGCAATATGAGCTGGAATTACATGGGTATATTGAACGGGAAGAGACTGTCACTGGCAAACATGGTTACGAGGAAGGGATACTATAATATAATATGTTGTTGGGTCTCTATCTCATTACATGGGTATATTGAACGGGAAGAGACTGTCACTGGCAAACATGGTTACGAGGAAGGGATGCTATAATATAATATGTTGTTGGGTCTCTATCTCACCCCCCTCATGGAGAAAATCACCAGAGATAATTATAACACACAAAGTAAGGAAAAACAATTAAATGCATCATTCTTATATTACCTAAAATTATTAATAAGATACTAAATGAGATAGACCTATATAAGCAATATAACAACGCAGATGTACAAACTATGGCAAAAAGCTCTGGCTACATTCAGCACAGCTGTAAGGTTTCTCTTCTGTATGAACTGTATTGTGCATTTTAAAGGTCTGATCTTGCTAAAGCCTTCCCACAGACAGAACAGGGGTAAGGTTTCTCCCCATGCGTCTCCTTTGTATGTCCAGAGGTGTTGTTTCACGAGGTCTGCTCGTCTAAAACTCTTTCCACACACAGAACAGCTGTATGGTTTCTCTCCTGTGTGCATTGTCATTTTGTCTTTTCAGATCAAATAACCGTTGCCAGTCTTTCCCACACACAGAGCAACTCTCTGAGCTTTGAGATCCCCCTAGGTTTCTTTAGGTTCTCCTGATGTAGAGGCTCTCCCCTCCGAACTCCCGTCTGTGTGAATGAGAAAACATAGGTTAAAAGGTCCAGTGCAGTCAAAAATGTGATTTCCTGTCTTTTATACACATTTCCACACTATGAGGTTGGAAAAACACTGTGAAATTATGATAATAGCCTTTTAGTGTAAGAGCTGTTTGAATTTTGAAATTTCAGCCTGTTTTGGTGGGATGGAGTTTTGGCCTGCCTGGTGACATCTCCAAACCTCTCTGCTAATAACAGCTAGTTTTCAGGTTTCCCCTCCCTACTCAGACAACTCCCTGACAGTCCGAGCAAAATCCTTGCTTGAGATGTTGCTTGTTTATTTTTTACCATTTTAATTGAAAACAATCACAGTAAGGTACCTAATTTTTACCCAGAAATGATTTCATATGGAGATAAAAATGGCTGCATTGGATTTTAAATAAAAGAGCTATGTTCATTCAAAGTCAATATTGTATTAATGTAATTCATGGCTGTTCTTCTTCCACTTACCGAGACGATGAAGATCCCAACCAACCTCTTCTCCATCTGAATTAATCAGACCACCAACTTCCTCATCTTCTCCCTCCCTCTCTCCTTCAATTGTAACAAGGTTTTGAAACTCAACAGGTGGTAAACCAGCATGAGTTTTCTGATGTCTCTGAAGTTTTTGAGAACTAATGAAGCTCTGGCTGCATTTAGCGCAGTTATAAGGTTTCTCTCCTGTATGATATCTGTGGTGGACTTTAAGCCCTGCTAATCTAACAAAACTCTTCTTGCAGACAGGGCAATGGTGTCGTTTCTCTCCAGTGTGCACTGACTGGTGGTCTTCAAGATACCCCTTCTCACTGAAACACTTCCCACACACAGAACAGTAGTGGGGTTTCCCTGCGTGTTGCAGAGAGTGGTCCTTTAACTGATCTGGACGGCTGAAACACTTCCCACACACAGAACAGCAGTGGGGTTTCCCTGCGTGTTGCAGAGAGTGGTCCTTTAACTGATCTGGACGGCCGAAACCCTTCCCACACACAGAGCAGGAGTAAGGTTTCTCTTCTGCGTGTAACCACTGGTGCCTTTTCAAGGCTGAGGCGAAACCAAACCTCTTGTCACATTTGGAGCAGACGTAAGGTTTCTCTCCAGTGTGCACTTTCTGGTGGTCTTGAAGATGTCTTTTTACACGGAACTGCTTTCCACACACAGAGCAAGGGTATGGCTTTTCTCCTGTGTGTATTCTCATATGTATTAGCAGTGATGATAGCTTTTGGCAATCTCTTCCGCACACTGAACAGCAGTGAGAGCTCTTTGCTGTGTGATTCTCCTGTTTTGTTTTAGGTTCTCCTGCTGTAGAGTGACTCACTTCACTGTCAGTGCAGTGGTCATGCCTCTCTGCTGTGGGATAAGATTGGATGGATAAACGAGGCGAAAATGTGGAATTGTCACTATAGTTTTAAAAGTTATGTATACATTTTTTTTCTATTCAACCCCTTACAGAATAAGTCCCTTTAACTTACCAAAAGCAGGATCCTCCTCCTCCTCTTTCACTTTGATAACCAGTGCTGATGTAAGACCATACTCTTCTACAGCTACAGACACTGGAATCTCTCCTGTGTGCGTTCTCTGGTGTTTGGTAAGATTTGACGATGAAGAGAAACTTTCCCCGCATACGGAGCAACTGTACAGCTTCTCTCCTGTGTGCACTGTCTGGTGTTTTTTCAGGTTTCCTTTGTCACTGAATTGCTTCCCACAGACAGAGCAGGAGTAAGGTTTTTCTCCTGTGTGCGTTCTCATATGTATTTGTAACTTTGATAACTTGTGACAGTTTTTTCCACACACTGAACAGCAATGAATCTTCTTAGCTGTGTGATTCCCCTGGTGTTGTTCAGGTAGTGCTGATGTAGAGTGACTTCCTTCACTGTCAGAGCAGTGGTCAGGTCTCTCTGCTGTGGGATAAGATGGGATGGATAAACAATGTGTATTGTGGAACTAACTATATACAGTGGGGAGAACAAGTATTTGATACACTGCCGATTTTGCAGGTTTTCCTACTTACAAAGCATGTGGAGGTCTGTAATTTTTATCATAGGTACACTTCAACTGTGAGAGACGGAATCTAAAACAAAAATCCAGAAAACCACATTGTATGATTTTTAAGTAATTAATTTGCATTGTATTGCATGACAAGTATTTGATCACCTACCAACCAGTAAGAATTCCGGCTCTCACAGACCTGTTCGTTTTTCTTTAAGAAGCCCTCCTGTTCTCCACTCATTACCTGTATTAACTGCACCTGTTTGAACACGTTACCTGTATAAAAGACACCTGTCCACATATTCAATCAAACAGACTCCAACCTCTCCACAATGGCCAAGACCAGAGGGCTGTGTAAGGACATCAGGGATAAAATTGTAGACCTGCACAAGGCTGGGATGGGCTACAGGACAATAGGCAAGCAGCTTGGTGAGAAGGCAACAACTGTTGGCGCAATTATTAGAAAATGGAAGAAGTTCAAGATGACGGTCAATCACCCTCGGTCTGGGGCTCCATGCAAGATCTCACCTCGTGGGGCATCAATGATCATGAGGAAGGTGAGGGATCAGCCCAGAACTACACGGCAGGACCTGGTCAATGACCTGAAGAGAGCTGGGACCACAGTCTCAAAGAAAACCATTAGTAACACACTACGCCGTCATGGATTAAAATCCTGCAGCGCACATAAGGTCCCCCTGCTCAAGCCAGCGCATGTCCAGGTCCGTCTGAAGTTTGCCAATGACCATCTGGATGATCCAAAGGAGGAATGGGAGAATGTCATGTGGTCTGATCATACAAAAATAGAGCTTTTTGGTCTAAACTCCACTCGCCGTGTTTGGAGGAAGAAGAAGGATGAGTACAACCCCAAGAACACCATCCCAACCATGAAGCATGGAGGTGGAAACATCATTCTTTGGGGATGCTTTTCTGCAAAGGGGACAGGACGACTGCACCATATTGAGGGGAGGATGGATGGGGCCAAGTATCGCGAGATCTTGGCCAACAACCTCCTTCCCTCAGTAAGAGCATTGAAGATGGGTTGTGGCTGGGTCTTCCAGCATGACAACAACCCAAAACACACAGCCAGGGCAACTAAGGAGTGGCTCCGTAAGAAGCATCTCAAGGTCCTGGAGTGGCTTTGCCAGTCTCCAGACCTGAACCCAATAGAAAATCTTTGGAGGGAGCTGAAAGTCCGTATTGCCCAGCGACAGCCCCGAAACCTGAAGGATCTGGAGAAGGTTTGTATGGAGGAGTGGGCCAAAATCCCTGCTGCAGTGTGTGCAAACCTGGTCAAGAACTACAGGAAACGTATGATCTCCGTAATTGCAAACAAAGGTTTCTGTACCAAATATTAAGTTCTGCTTTTCTGATGTATCAAATACTTATGTCATGCAATTAAATGCAAATTATTTACTTAAAAATCATACAATGTGATTTTCTGGATTTTTGATTCCGTCTCTCACAGTTGAAGTGTACCTATGATAAAAATTACAGACCTCTACATGCTTTGTAAGTAGGAAAACCTGCAAAATCGTCAGTGTTTCAAATACTTGTTCTGCCCACTGTATATTTTTTCCCTTTCAATAACTGAAAATAATGCAAAGATTGATTTTTTTTTTAAAGTTAGGCAATTCCTGCCCTTACAGAATAAGTTCCTTTAACTTACCAAAAGCAGGATCCTCTTCCTCCTCTTTCACTTTGATAACCAGTGCTGATGTTAGACCACACTCTTCTACAGCTACAGACACTTGACTCTCTCCTGTGTGCAACGTCTGGTGTTTTTTCAGGTTTCCTTTGTCACTGAATTGCTTCCCACAGACAGAGCAGGAGTAAGGTTTTTCTCCTGTGTGAGTTCTCATATGTATTTGTAGTTTTGATAACTTGTGACAGTTTTTTCCACACACTGAACAAAAGTGAATCTTCTTAGCTGTGTGATTCCCCTGGTGTTGTTCAGGTAGTCCTGATGTAGAGGGACTCCCTTCACTGTCAGAGCAGTGGTTAGGTCTCTCTGCTGTGGGATAAGATAGGATTGAAATGAAAAACTATGTAAAAATGTGGAACTGTAACGATATATACTTTTCCCTTAGAATAACAAAGTAATTTAAAGATTGATAAAAAAAAATGTTTTTCTATTCAAACCCTTACAGAATAAGTCCCTTTAACTTCCCTAGGGTAGGGGGCAGCATTTCCACGTTTGGATGAAAAGCATACCCAAATTCAACTGCCAGTTACTCATCCCCAGGAGATAAGATATGCATATTATTAGTAGATTTGGATAAAAAAAACACTCTGAAGTTTCTAAAACTGTTTGAATCATGTCTGTGAGTATAACAGAACTCATTTACTAGGCGAAACCCCGAGGACAAACCATTCAATGTTTTTGTTGTTGTTGAGGTCACTGTCTTTTCAATGAGTTTTCATTGGGAAACCAGATTTCTAAGCGAATTGCTTGCAGTTCCTACGGCTTACACTAGATGTCAACAGTCCTGAGAAATAGGTTGAGGTTATTCCTTTGTGTAATGAAGAAATACGGCCATCTTGAAGTTTAGGCACTCCAGGTGTCCTGGACATGCGCTTCAATCAAACAGAATGCATGCTACATATCGTTTTAATCCTGTATTGAACACATATCGTCCCGTCTGCAATTTGATTGATTATTAACGTTAAAAAATACCTAAAGTTGTATTACAAAAGTAGTTTGACATTTTTTGGCAAAGTTTACAGGTAACCTTGGAGATATTTTGTCGTCACGTTTGAGCAAGTTGGAACCGGTGTTTTTCTGGATCAAACGCGCCAATTAAATGGACATTTTGGATATATATCGACGGAATTAACCGAACAAAAGGACCATTTGTGATGTTTATGGGACATATTGGAGTGCCAACAACAGAAGCTCGTCAAAGGTAAGGCATGAATTATATTTTTATTTCTGCGTTTTGTGTGGCGCCTGCTGGGTTGAAATGTTTTCTCTCTTTTGTTTACTATAAGTGCTATGCTCAGATAATAGCATCGTATGCTTTCGCCGAAAAGCCTATTTGAATTCTGACATGTTGGCTGGATTCACAACCAGTGTTGCTTTAATTTGGTATCTTTCATGTGTGATTTAATGAAAGTTTGATTTTATAGTAATTTTCATAGTAAATCATTTTAATTTGTTAGCATCTTATTTTAATACAGTAGCGTCTTGCCTAAACTCAGATTTTTGGATATAAATATGAACTTTACCGAACAAAACATTTGTATTGTGTAACATGAAGTCCTATGAGTGTCATCTGATGAAGATCATCAAAGGTTAGTGAATCATTTTATCTCTATTTCTGCTTTTTGTTACTCCTCTCTTTGGCTGGAAAAATGGCTGTCTTTTTCTATGACTTGGCTCATACCTAATATAATTGTCTGGTGTGCTTTCGTCGTAAAACCTTTTTGAAATCGGACACTTTGGCTGGATTTACAACAAGTGTAGCTTAAAAATGGTGTAAAGTACTTGTAAGCTTGAGGAATTTAAATTATGGGATTTCTGTTGTTTTGAATTTGGTGCCCTGCAGTTTCACTGGCTGTTGACGAGGTGGGACGCTACCGTCCCACATACCCTAGAGAGGTTAACTTACCAAAAGCAGGATCCTCTTCCTCCTCTTTGATAACCAGTGCTGATGTAAAACCACACTCTTCTACAGCTACAGACACTGGACTCTCTCCTGTGTGTGTTCTCTGGTGTTTGGTAAGATTTGACGATAAAGAGAAACTTTCCCCGCACACGGAGCAACTGTACAGCTTCTCTCCTGTGTGCATTGTCTGGTGTTTTTTCAGGTTTCCTTTCTCACTGAATTGCTTCCCACAGACAGAGCAGGAGTAGGGTTTTTCTCCTGTGTGAGTTCTCATATGTATTTGTAGTTTTGATAACTTGTGACAGTTTTTTCCACACACTGAACAAAAGTGAATCTTCTTAGCTGTGTGATTCCCATGCTGTTGTTCAGGTAGTCCTGATGTAGAGGGACTTCCTTCACTGTCAGAGCAGTGGTCAGGTCTCTCTGCTGTGGTAAAGACATGAGTATGGATTAACTCAAATTAGTCAACACCCTGAATGAGTCAAAATGTTTGTTCCTGACTAAACAGAAAATAAATACTGTAAAATTATAGGATCCATACTTTTCCCGAAAATGCTACATGTTAGCTTTTCCCATGAGATAGCTTAAGGCTAACTGTGCCAGGTTAACCACCAAAGGGATATTTTAAACCTCCAAATCAAATAAAAATGTTATTGGTTGTTTACACAGAGTATTCTGTCGTTGTTATAGCAGGTGAAGCTAAATGCTTATGTTTCTAGCTCCAACAGTGCAGTATTACCTAACAATACAAAACAATACATACAAATCCCACCAAAATGTATCAGAACAGTCTGGAATATATATAGAATGGTGTGTATAGACAGTATGGACAGTACATAAATAGAAAAGGTGTGTACAGCAGTAGTTATATAGGATGGTGTGTATAGACAGTAGTTATATAGGATGGTGTGTATAAACAGTAGTTATATATAATGGTGTGTATAGACAGTAGTTATATAGGATGGTGTGTATAGACAGTAGTTATATAGGATGGTGTGTATAGACAGTAGTTATATATAATGGTGTGTATAGACAGTAGTTATATAGGATGATGTGTATAGACAGTAGTTATATAGGATGGTGTGTATTGACAGTATATGAATAGAAAAGGTGTGTACAGCAGTAGTTAAATAGGATGAGCATTGACTAGAATACAGTATATACATATGAAGTCGGTAAAACAGTATATAAACATAATTGCACATCTATCACTCCAGTATTAATGCCAAATTGTAATTATTCGCCTCTACGGCCTACCTCACTTTATTAATTATTATTATTTTTTAATTTGACCTTTTATTTATCCAGGTAGGCCAGTTGAGAACAAGTTCTCATTTACAACTGCGACCTGGCCAAGATAAAGCAAAGCAGTGCGACACAAACAACACAGAGTTACACATGGAATAAACAAACATACAGTCAATAATATAGTAGAAAAGTCTATATACAGTGTGTGCAAATGAGGTAAGATTAGGGAGGTAAGGCAATAAATAGCCCATAGTTGCGAAGTAATTACAATTTAGCAATTAAACACTGGAGTGATAGATGTGCAGAAGATCAATGTGCAAGTTGAGATACTGGGGTGAAAAGGAGCAAAAACAAAATGGGGATGAGGTAGTTGGATGGGCTATGTACAGGTGCAATGATCTGTAAGATGCTCTGACAGCTGATGCTTAAAGTTAGTGAGGGAGATATGAGTCTCCCGCTTCAGTGATTTTTGCAATTCGTTCCAGTCATTGGCAGCAGAGAACTGGAAGGAAAGGCGGCCAAAGAAGGAATTGGCATTGGGGGTGAGGAACAGTGAACGGAGGAAATGTCACGCTGAAACAGGAAAGGGCCTTCACCAAACTGTTGCCACAAAGTTGGAAGCACAGAATTGTCTAGAATGTTATTGTATGCTGTAGCTCTAAGATTTCCCTTCACTGGAACTAAGGAGCCTAGCCCGAACCATGAAAAACAGCCCCAGACCATTATTCCTCCTCCACCAAACTTTACAGTTGGCACTATGCATTCCGGCACGATTCATCAATCCAGAAAAAGTGTTAGCACTGCTCCAGAGTCCAATGGCAGCGAGCCTTACACCACTCCAACCGACGCATGACATAGCGGATGGTGATCTTAGGCTTGTGTGTGGATGCTCGGCCATGGAAACCCATTTCATGAAGCTCCCGACAAACAGTTATTGTGCTGAAGTTACTTCCAGAGGCAGTTTGGAACTCGGTAGTGAGTGTTGCAACTGAGGACAAGACGATTTTTACGCTCTACAGCACTCGGCAGTCCCGTTCCGTGAGCTTGTGTGGCCTACCACTTCGCGGCTGAGCCGTTGTTGCTCCTAGACGTTTGCACTTCACAATAACAGCACTTACAGTTGATCGGGGCAGTTGAGCTCTTCAGTACGGGCCATTCTATTACCAATGTTTGTTTATGGCGATTGCATGGCTGTGTGCTTGATTTTATACACCTGTCAGCAACTGGGTGTGGTTGAAATAGCCACATTAGGAGGCTCTGCTTGATTTTATACACCTGTCGGGTGCAGCTTAATTAGCCAAATCCACTAATTAAAAGTATGTCCATGTAGTGCATCTTACTCACTGGTAGGAATAGGTTTGGTCCAGATCAGATGTTGGTATTTATTGACTAGTATGTGAATCCTATAAATCAAAAGGGCCAATTTGGATGCAATCAATTAGCTTAATTTCTCAGAGATTAAATGTAATTTCAACAAAATAATGTTGCAGGAATGCTAATCTTACCTGTTACTAACTACAGACACTATTTCATAAGAATCATTGTGATGGTGGGTGTCATGGCTGAAATGACATGGAATGATTCAGGGGTAAACAAAATGTATTACTATTTTCCAGCTATTATTGGTCATTGTGCTGTGTTTTTATTCCATAAACAATTAACCTTTTATTGAATTAAACAGATCGTCCATCTGTAGCTGCTATACAGATGGTCACACTATCTGTTGATAAGCAACTGATTGCCAAGGTTAGGGTTATGTTTAGAATAAGGGTAAGGTTAGGACTAGTGGATCAGAGAGTCTGCTAAATGACTCACTACTGTAGTGACTGGATCAGAGAGTCTGCTAAATTACTACAATGTAAATGTATTAGTTGACATGTTACTGATAGTCTGTAGAAAATCAACAGGTGGACTATCCAAATAAAGTGTTACCAATTAAAATGCTATATATGGAATGGAACTGTATAATCTCTGAGATTTAATTAATTAAGCGTGTTCATTTACCAGTATTATCCATGTCCCAGTCTTCCTCCTCTTTGACTACAATGTTAAATCTGGGTATTTCACTGTAGTTGTCGATGTCTCTATGGTTAGAGTCAGGAACCAGTGACTCTGGAGGGTTGGGTTCAGTGGAGCAGGAGAGAGGGGGGTTGGACGGGTCCGCAGAATACTAAAACAAAGAATAAGAATGAATTAGTTATATATACCCATCAGAACCCAAAATCTAAACTTGTTTTACTCCGATGTTTGTAAACAAACTTAATGTAAACAAACACTATATAACCTCAAAACATGGTTAAAACTATCATGTTCATATCGTGGATGGTCAGTGCTTGCATCAATAGCCCTGTTTATGAATTTGAGAGTGGTTACATTTCTTCAGGCCATCCCTCAACTTTTTATGAGCTTTTAAGAGGGGAAGCAAGACGCTTTGTGATTGTTTCAACTGATGATTTCCGCTTTAATAAATAGCTAAATGAATTAGCTAACGAGCCAATACTTTAGGCATATCCATCCCGACTGGTTTAGCATTAGTTATAGTCACTCACCTCATTCATCGTGAATTCTTCAGAAATAGTTTCATATGAAAGAGTTGGGTCACTGAATTAAACTAAAGCAGATTCTCCTCAAATCCCCGACAGTTCACCACGAGGTCACATTAGCTAGCGGATTACTTTCTATACAACTCAGCTAGCTAACTAGCTAGGCCAACGGTAGCTATATAATTTACTTTCCTAGACCAGATAGCAAAACTGTATGAAATGGTCGTTGAAAATATCGCTAGCTCCACTTATATAGTCCGAGTTGGGCAATATCAAAGTCTAATTTAAACGACATCAAATGATATCGGACACATTTCACACACTACCAAGCTAAACTAGCTATCTATCAACATGAGCATCTTCTTTCATCCCGGCCTTCTTCTGGGTCAGATTCTTCTGTCTATCCGCATGACCTCAAATCAGCAGAAGACTCTTTGGGACACTAGCGTATTACTAACGTTACAGTTTGATAGAAAACTGAGGAATTATTGACAATATTTACCTGTACACTAAATAATATATTCATTGTTAGCTACCAGCTAGCTACATTAGTCATTTCCTCTTTCCGGTCTAACTTCCGGTTCATACTAGACTCTCCTCCTGACTCATTCTGCGTTACCGCCACCACCAGTTCATCTTTTTCTATGGCGTCATGGCGGTCCGCAAACAAACGTTTAAGTACATGCCGCCACCTACCGTGCTGGAATGTACGATCAATCATGATCTGACCAATTCTGTACCACCATGAAAATACCATAACAACCGAATACTAACTTCTACCAGCCACTCTCCCCTCCACCCCAAAACACTCCCTAACCCTCCTACCCCATTAAACTGTATGTATATCATGCTGAAACACTCCCCCCTTAGTATTGTTCAGCATGTCAAGAACCATTTCAAATGTAACATCTGTTACCCCCAATATCTCTTTTCCTCCACAATAACCTTCAATCTGGCGTTTCTGCTTTCCACAACCCGAGTCGTATTGATAACCGTGCCAATAAAAGCTATGACGTCAACTTGATTCATTATTCAAAGTGTCCTTTGACACCAGGCATTCATGAGAGCAAGATTTCTGACCAGGCCTCCAAACCAGCAGAAACACCAGCCAGGACCAGCAGAAACACAACCAACATTAGGTCCAGTTGTTCCATCATTCCACTGTAGTTCCGTCATTCCTCACTGTAGTTCCATCATTCCTCACTGTAGTTCCATCATTCCACTGTAGTTCCATCATTCCTCACTGTAGTTCCATCATTCCTCACTGTAGTTCCATCATTCCTCACTGTAGTTCCATCATTCCTCACTGTAGTTCCATCATTCCCCACTGTAGTTCCATCATTCCACTCTAGTTACACCAATCTGTCTTAACAGCCTCTGCATATGATACATCATGACTAATTCTATATCTCTGCCTCTCTCTGCACCTGGCATCTACCAAATGCTGCACTCTATTTGTCACAT
Source organism: Salvelinus fontinalis (assembly GCF_029448725.1). NCBI lineage: Eukaryota > Metazoa > Chordata > Actinopteri > Salmoniformes > Salmonidae > Salvelinus > Salvelinus fontinalis. The sequence continues at coordinate 97,607 of NC_074667.1, forward strand.
GCGCCGAATACAACAGGTGTAGTAGACCTTACCGTGAAGTGCTTACTTACAAGCCCTTAACCAACAATATAGTTCAAGAAAAATATTTACTAAATAAACTAAAGTTTAAAAAATTATTCAAAAAGTAACACAAGAAAATGACATAACAATAAGGAGGCTATATACAGGGGGTACCGGTACTATATACAGGGGGTACCGGTACTATATACAGGGGGTACCGGTACTATATACAGGGGGTACCGGTACTATATACAGGGGGTACCGGTACTATTTACAGGGGGTACCGGTACTATATACAGGGGGTACCGGTACTATATACAGGGGGTACCGGTACTAAATACAGGGGGTACCGGTACTATATACAGGGGGTACCGGTACTATATACAGGGGGTACCGGTACTATATACAGGGGGTACCGGTACTATTTACAGGGGGTACCGGTACTATATACAGGGGGTACCGGTACTATATACAGGGGGTACCGGTACTATATACAGGGGGTACCGGTACTATATACAGGGGTTACCGGTACCGAGTCAATGTGGAGGCTATATACAGGGGGTACCAGTACCGAGTCAATGTGGAGCCTATATATTTTACATTTTACATTTAAGTCATTTAGCAGACGCTCTTATCCAGAGCGACTTACAAATTGGTGCATTCACCTTATGATATCCAGTGGAACAACCACTTTACAATAGTGCATCTAACTCTTTTAAGGGGGGGGTTAGAAGAATTACTTTATTCTATCCTAGGTATTCCTTAAAGAGGTGGGGTTTCAGGTGTCTCCGGAAGGTGGTGATTGACTCCGCTGACCTGGCGTCGTGAGGGAGTTTGTTCCACCATTGGGGTGCCAGAGCAGCGAACAGTTTTGACTGGGCTGAGCGGGAACTGTACTTCCTCAGAGGTAGGGAGGCGAGCAGGCCAGAGGTGGATGAACGCAGTGCCCTTGTCTGGGTGTAGGGCCTGATCAGAGCCTGAAGGTACGGAGGTGCCGTTCCCCTCACAGCTCCGTAGGCAAGCACCATGGTCTTGTAGCGGATGCGAGCTTCAACTGGAAGCCAGTGGAGAGAGCGGAGGAGCGGGGTGACGTGAGAGAACTTGGGAAAGTTGAACACCAGACGGGCTGCGGCGTTCTGGATGAGTTGTAGGGGTTTAATGGCACAGGCAGGGAGCCCAGCCAACAGCGAGTTGCAGTAATCCAGACGGGAGATGACAAGTGCCTGGATTAGGACCTGCGCCGCTTCCTGCGTGAGGCAGGGTCGTACTCTGCGAATGTTGTAGAGCATGAACCTACAGGAACGGGTCACCGCCTTGATGTTAGTTGAGAACGACAGGGTGTTGTCCAGGATCACGCCAAGGTTCTTAGCACTCTGGGAGGAGGACACAATGGAGTTGTCAACCGTGATGGCGAGATCATGGAACGGGCAGTCCTTCCCTGGGAGGAAGAGCAGCTCCGTCTTGCCGAGGTTCAGCTTGAGGTGGTGATCCGTCATCCACACTGATATGTCTGCCAGACATGCAGAGATGCGATTCACCACCTGGTTATCAGAGGGGGGAAAGGAGAAAATTAATTGTGTGTCGTCTGCATAGCAATGATAGGAGAGACAATGTGAGGATATGACAGAGCCAAGTGACTTGGTGTATAGCGAGAATAGGAGAGGGCCTAGAACAGAGCCCTGGGGGACACCAGTGGTGAGAGCACGTGGTGCGGAGACAGATTCTCGCCACGCCACCTGGTAGGAGCGACCTGTCAGGTAGGACGCAATCCAAGCGTGGACCGCGCCGGAGATGCCCAGCTCGGAGAGGGTGGAGAGGAGGATCTGATGGTTCACAGTATCAAAGGCAGCCGATACGTCTAGAAGGATGAGAGCAGAGGAGAGAGAGTTAGCTTTAGCAGTGCGGAGCGCCTCCGTGACACAGAGAAGAGCAGTCTCAGTTGAATGACTAGTCTTGAAACCTGACTGATTTGGATCAAGAAGGTCATTCTGAGAGAGATAGCAGGAGAGCTGTCCAAGGACGGCACGTTCAAGAGTTTTGGAGAGAAAAGAAAGAAGGGATACCGGTCTGTAGTTGTTGACATCGGAGGGATCGAGTGTAGGTTTTTTCAGAAGGGGTGCAACTCTCGCTCTCTTGAAGACGGAAGGGACGTAGCCAGCGGTCAAGGATGAGTTGATGAGCGAGGTGAGGTAAGGGAGAAGGTCTCCGGAAATGGTCTGGAGAAGAGAGGAGGGGATAGGGTCAAGCGGGCAGGTTGTTGGGCGGCCGGCCGTCACAAGACGCGAGATTTCATCTGGAGAGAGAGGGGAGAAAGAGGTCAAAGCACAGGGTAGGGCAGTGTGAGCAGAACCAGCGGTGTCGTTTGACTTAGCAAACGAGGATCGGATGTCGTCGACCTTCTTTTCAAAATGGTTGACGAAGTCATCAGCAGAGAGGGAGGAGGGGGGAGGAGGGGGAGGAGGATTCAGGAGGGAGGAGAAGGTGGCTATATACAGGGGGTACCTGTACCGAGTCAATGTGGAGGCTATATACAGGGGGTACCGGTACCGAGTCAATGTGGAGGCTATATACAGGGGGTACCGGTACTATATACAGGGGGTACCGGTACCGAGTCAATGTGGAGGCTATATACAGGGGGTACCGGTACCGAGTCAATGTGGAGGCTATATACAGGGGTACCGGTACCGAGTCAATGTGGAGGCTATATACAGGGGGTACCGGTACCGAGTCAATGTGGAGGCTATATACAGGGGGTACCGGTACCGAGTCAATGTGGAGGCTATATACAGGGGGTACCGGTACAGAGTCAATGTGGAGGCTATGTACAGGGGGTACCGGTACCGAGTCAATGTGGAGGCTATATACAGGGGGTACCGGTACAGAGTCAATGTGGAGGCTATATACAGGGGGTACCGGTACCAAGTCAATGTGGAGGCTATATACAGGGGGTACCGGTACCTAGTCAATGTGGAGGCTATATACAGGGGGTACCGGTACAGAGTCAATGTGAAAGCTATATACAGGGGGTACCGGTACCGAGTCAATGTGGAGGCTATATACAGGGGGTACCGGTGCCGAGTCAATGTGGAGGCTATATACAGGGGGTACCGGTACCGAGTCAATGTGTGGGGTTACAGGTTAGTCGAGGTAATTTGTACATGTAGATAGATGCAAAGTGACTATGCATTGATAATGAGCAGCGAGTAGCAGCAGTGTAAAAATAAAGGAGGAGGGGGTCAATGTAAATAGTCCGGTAGGCCATTTGATTAATTGTTCAGCAGTCTAATGGCTTGGTGGTAGAAGCTGATAAGGAGCCTTTTGGACATAGACTTGGTGCTCCGGGTACCACTTTCCATGCGGTAGCAGAGAGAACAGTCTATGACTTGGTGCTCCGGTACCACTTTCCATGCGGTAGCAGAGAGAACAGTCTATGACTTGGTGCTCCGGGTACCACTTTCCATGCGGTAGCAGAGAGAACAGTCTATGACTTGGTGCTCCGGGTACCACTTTCCATGTGGTAGCAGAGAGAACAGTCTATGACTTGGGTGACAGGAGTCTTTGACAATTTTTTGGGGGCCTTCCTCTGACACAGCCTAGTATATACAGTACCAGTCAAAAGTTTGGACACGCCAACTCATTCAACCTGTCAAATGTCAGTGAGGACACTTGCTAGTTGGTCCGCGCATGCTTTGAGTAGATGTCCTGGTAATCTGTCTGGCCCCGCGGCTTTGTGAATGTTGACCTGTTTATAGGTCTAGCTCACATCGCCTACGGAAAGCGTGATCACACAGTCATCCGGAACAGCTGGTGCACTCATGCATGCTTCAGTGTTGTCCCGCTCCTTGAAAGTGGCAGCTCTAGCCTTTAGCTCGGTGCGGATGTTACCTGTAATCCATGGCTTCTGGTTGGGACATGTATGTACGGTCACTGTGGGGGCGACATCGTCAATGCACTTCTTGATGAAGCCGGTGACTGAGATGGTATACTTCTCAATGCCATTGTCTGAATCCCGGAACATATTCCAGTCTGTGCTAGCAAAACAGTCCTGTAGCGTAGCATCTGCGTCCTCTGACCACTTACGTATTGAACGAGTCACTGGTACTTCCTGCTTTAGTTTTAGCTTGTAAGCAGGAATCAGGAGGATAGAATTATGATTTGCCAAATGTTGTATGTGTATTTATTAGGGATCCCCATGTTGCCACGGCAGCAGCTACTCTTCCTGGGGTCCAAACACAGCAAAGCGTCCACATTACATATAAAACAACAGATAACGCAGGGAACTATGTTTGTACTGAATGAACTAAAGATAAAACCGTACATCATATAACATCCCTACACCACCACATGTCCACAACATGTTCAATACGACCATACAACAATATCACAATGTGTCTGTACCTTTGTGTGTGTCTCTTCAAAGTCCCAGTTGTTCCATAAGATGCATTTTTACCTGCTTTTTAAAATCTGATTCTACTGCTTGCATCAGTTACCTGACGTGGAATAGAGTTCCATGTAGTCATGGCTCTATGTAGTATTGTGTGCCTCCCATTGTCTGTTCTGGACTTGGGGACTATGAAGGGACCTCTGGTGGCTTGTCTTGTGGGGTATGCATGGGTGTCCAAGCTGTGTGCCAGTATTTTAAACAGACAGCTCGGTGCCTTCAGCTTGTCAACACCTCTTACAAAAACAAGTAATGATGAAGTCAATCTCTCTTCCACTTTGAGCCATGAGAGATTGACATGCATGTCATTAATGTTAGCTCTCCGTGCACTTTTAAGGGCCAACCGTGCTGCCCTGTTCTGAGCCAACGGCAATTTTCTCAAATCTCTCTTTGTGGCACCTGACCACACTACTGAACAGTAGTCCAGGTGCGACAAAATCAGGGCCTGTAGCATCCCTACACCATCCCTTACCATCCCTTGTTGATAGTGTTGTTAAGAAGGCAGAGCAGCGCTTTATTATGGACAGACTTCTCATCTTAGCTACTGTTGTATCAATATGTTTTGACCATGACAGTTTACAATCCAGGGTTACTCCAATCAGTTTAGTCACTTGCTCAATTCCCACATTATTCATTATAAGATGTAGTTGAGGTTTAGGTTTTAGTGAATGATTCGTCCCAAATACAATACTTTTAGTTTTGGAAATATTTAGGACTAACTTATTCCTTGCTATATCCATTCTATATATCTATATATATATTTATTTATATATATATTCTATATATTATATCCATTCTGCAACTAACTGCAGCTCTTTGTTAAGTGTTGCAGTCATTTCAGTCACTGTAGTAGCTGACGAGTGTAGTGTTGAGTCATCCGCATATATAGACACACTGGCTTAACTCAAAGTCAGTGGCATGTCGTTAGTAAAGATTGAAAAAAGCAAGGGGCCTAAACAGCTACCCTGGGGAATTCCTGATTCTACCTGGATTATATTTGAGAGGCTTCCATTAAAGAACACCCTCTGTGTTCTGTTGGACCTCAACTCTTTATCCACATTAAAACAGGGGGTGTAAAGCCAAAACACATGTGTTTTTCCAGCAGCAGACTATAATTGATCATGTCAAAAGCTGCACTGAAGTCTAACAAATTGAGGGCGAGGGAGAGCTTTGTATGTGTCTCTGTGTGTGGAGTAAAAGTGGTCTAAAGTTTTTTCTTCTTCTTCTGGTTGCACACGTGACATACTGGTAGAAATGAATTAAAACAGATTTTTGTTAAAGAAGAATGGTAGAAAGTGTAAGCAGAGTGAGCTGAAGACAGGAGGAGAAATGGAAGTGAATGAGGGCGAAATATCGGAGGTGGTAGGTGTGGTGAAGTTCTCAGAGCCCGAGGCACTGAGGGTCAGGATAAAGATGAGTCTTTGACAGTAGGAGTTGAGTTTTTTGAAAAAGTGGACCCTTGCCTTTTGGCTGATCCATTAGTGGTTTCAGGGTGGGTGAAAACAGAGTTGGGTGCTGTGGAATCGATGAGGGTAACCAAAAGTGGTCTTGTGATAAATGTTTGTGTTTCTGCTGATCAAAGGAAGCAGGCGCCTGGAGTTAAACGAATGGGGGGAAGAGATGTGAATTGTTTCGCTCTCAAGAAAAGGGCGCAATTGAAAGGAGTGATTACCGGGGTATTGGTAAATGTGAAAGTTGCCCAACTGAAGGAAAAGATTCCCGGTGTTTGTGATACTCGTCGTTTGTTTGCGACACAGACGGTTTTATGAGTGGTGAAATAGAAGAGTCGTTGTCTGTTTTTTTGAGTTTTGATGTTGAGTCTTTACCTAACAAAGTGATGTTAGGATATATAAGTTATCCTCTACGAGCTTTTGTGCTGAATACAATACGTTGTTACAGGTGTCAAGCTTATGGGCACGTGGCAGCAGTGTGTAAGAGTTCTAAGTGTGAGAAGTGTGTAAGTTCCTAGGTGTGAGAAGTGTGCAGAAGGGCATGAGACAAAGGAATGTGTAGCATCGGGGAAAGTAGTGGTATGTGTTAATTGTAGGGGTGCCCATGGTGCTGGGGATCAGAAATGTCCAGTGCGAGAGAGGCAGGTTGAAGTTTCCAGGGTTAGAATAGTGCAGAAGTTGTCATATGCTGAGGCAGTGAAGAAAGTAGAGGAAGATGGGTCAAGGGGGAGGGATCCTGAGAGGAGTGGTGTGAGTAGTAGATCTGTACCAGTACAGAGGGATAAACCAACAAGTGATATATGTTTCAGTAAGATTGGATTTTTTAGCATTTTATAGAAATTGTTATCAACTGTACTGCAGGGATGGAACATAAGTCGCAGAACATTGAAGTTGTGAGGGCAGCTGCAGAGAGGTATTTGGCCTGAAGTAGGAGTAAATAGATTTAAATAGATAGAAATAGAGTAGGGCGGTTTATTTATAACATTTCTTACTGAGTGTTAGATGGGATAGGGAATTTGTTAATTTTTCCAAGCAATGTATAAGGGAGTTATACTCCAGTCCAGTAGGTGGCGATAATGCAGCATTTACTGGATGACAACTGCTGTTAAACCTCATCGAAGAAGAAGCAGCCCATGATTGGTTGAGATAATAAGGGGGCTGGGACATTAACGAGAAAGAGTCCATTCTGTCGCTCAAGGCTTCTCTGTCAAATGGCACCTCCTGCTCTCTGTTACCGTGGATGTTTGAAAGATCCATTGTATTTAGTCATATGTTGATCCTGGACAACATGCAACATGTAGCTACAGCTCTCAATAATAACGTTGTCCTAAATACAGCTCTGTCTTTAGTGGCTAAAGCAGTCTGGACTGGTTGAAGCCCAGTGGGAAGGATCATTCTGAATGTGTTTCTGTCTGCCGTGAATCACCTTTATCCATACATTGGTAAGAGTCTATAGTTAAAATGCCAAGATAGTTACATGCACAGTACCAGTCAAAAGATGACACACACCTACTCATTCAAGGGTTTTTCTTTATTTTTTTACGATTTTCTACATTGTAGAACAATAGTGAAGACATCAAAACTATGAAATAACACATATGGAATCATGTAGGAACCAAAAAAGTGTTAAACAAATCAAAATATATTTTAAATTTGAGATTCTTCAAAGTCGCCACCCTTTGCCTTGATGACAGCTTTGCACACTCTTGGCATTCTCTCAACCAGATTCATTAGGTAGTCACCTGGAATGCATTTCAATTAACAGGTGTGCTTTGTTAAAGTTAATTTGTGGAATTTCTTTCCTTCTTAATGCGTTTGAGCCCATCAGTTGTGTTGTGACAAGGTAGGGGTGGCACACAGAAGATAGCCCTATTTGGTAAAAGACCAAGTCCATATTACGGCAAGAACAGCTCAAATAAGCAAAGAGAAACAACAGTTCATCATTACTTTAAGACATGAAGGTCAGTCAATCCGGAAAATTTCAAGAACTTTGAAAGTTTCTTCAAGTGCAGTTGCAAAAACCATCAAGCGCTATGATGAAACTGGCTCTCATGAGGACCGTCACAGGAAAGGAAGACCCAGAGTTATCTCCCTCTTGCCTTTCTCTCAAACATGTTTTGTTACTATTTCATTGCTAATGTTAATAATAATCACTTTACTATCATTTGAGCCTGCGGCAACACTTTACGTTGCATTAAGGTGCATTATTACATGATTTATTACATGATAGTCAGTGTTGTAATTATGGATTGTTACACTGTAACTGGTACATTTCTATTCAATGCAGGAACACAAATGCAATTTCAAGATAACTAAACAAAATAGCTACATAAAATGCCCATCAAACTACTTCAATTCAAACTTGTACAGTCTCGACTTTTCATAAAATGCCTCAAATATGAAGCAGCTATTAACTAATATTATTCATATTGTGTCATAGTATTGCGATACTGGTATTGCGAAAACTTACTATCTCCATGCAGTCCATGATGAGGATCCAATCCAGCTTCTTCTCCTTCAGCAATTCATCAGACCACCAATATCCTCCTCGTCTTCATCATTTTCTTCCTCTTTCATTCCTTCGATTGTAGCGTTCATCTCAGCTATTTGACTGAGGTCCTCAAACTCAACAGGTGCTCTACCAGCATGAGTCTTCTGATGTCTACGGAGGTTTTGAGGACGTATGTACCTCTGGCCACATTCAGCGCAACTGTAAGGTCTTTCTCCTGTGTGTGCCAGGCATTGGAGCTGAAAGGGTCTTGGATAACTAAAACACTTGCCGCAGACAGAGCAGGGTTTATCTCCTGAATGCGTCCTGAAGTGATCCTTCAAGGTGGATGATTGAGTAAAACTCTTCCCCCACACATAGCAGGAGTGGATTTTCTCTCCTGTGTGTAATTTATGGTGTCTTTTCAAGGCTGAAGTGAAAGCAAAGCTCTTGTCACAGTCGGGGCAGGCATAAGGTTTCTCTCCAGTGTGCACTTTCTGGTGGTTTCGAAGATGTATTTTTTCACGGAACTGCTTCCCACACACAGAACAACTGTACGGCTTATCTCCTGTGTGAGTTCTCATGTGTCTTTCCAGTGATGAAAGCTTTTGGCAATCTCTTCCACACACTGAACAGCAGTGAGAGCTCTTAGCCCTGTGACTCTCCTGGTGTTGTTCAGGTTCTCCTGATGTAGAGGGACTCTCTTCCTGGTTATTCTCTCCTATGGGAATAACAAAGCATTGGTTAAACAAAGTAGCAAACTAGTTCATGTTGGATCATTCATAGAAATAGAATCCAAACATTCAATTCAATGATGTCACAATGGGTGGACTGAAGATACCCAGGTTAGAACAAGAGGATTCTAATATCCCATTTTTGCATAAAATGCAGAAGAATTCTAAAATACGGGAACAACAATGCCAGCAAATATGGCTGAGAGTGAATGTTAGCAGTGCAATCCAGCATCAGCTGATAGAACATTTCACAATGGAAATGATTGCATCACAATACAAGGCAGCCATTGCGAGTGTACCCATGAGTTTACCAGTCAAATTGCCAGGGTTAGAGGTTCCAAACCCTTCCTAGGAATTCTATTTTTGATGGTATTGTTGTTTGACTGCAGTCTGACTGTCACATTCTCATCCTCGGACCAACGTGCAGCGTGATCTGGGTTCCACGTCTTTATTTATTTAAAGTAAGTGAACCACATTACAAAACAATAAAGAATAACGAAACGTGACGACAATGGAGTGCTGACATACAACTACACATAAACAAACGTGACGGCAATGGAGTGCTGACATACAACTACACATAAACAATATCCCACAAAACACAGGTGGAAAAATGCTACTTAAATATGATCCCCAATTAGAGACAACGATAGTCAGCTGCCTCTAATTGGGAATCAAAACCAAAACCCCAACATAGAAAAAACAACCTAGAACCCCACATAGAAAATATAAACAAGACTAAGCCCCCTAGTCACACCCTGACCTACTCTACAATAGAAAATATAAACTAGACTAACCCCCCTAGTCACACCCTGACCTACTCTACCATAGAAAATATAAACTAGACTAACCCCCCTAGTCACACCCTGACCTACTCTACCATAGAAAATATAAACTAGACTAACCCCCCTAGTCACTGTAACGGCTGTCCTCCTCTTCTTCATCCGAAGAGGAGCAGGGATTGAACCAAGGCGCAGTGGAGTTTGAATACATAATGAATTTATTGACAAGACGAAAAAACACGAACTTGACTATACACTAACAAAACAAATAAACGGTGTAGAACAGATCTGAACGACGGACTCACATAACACACGAGAACGCACGAACAGGGAAAAAGCCTACACATAAATGACACTTAACAAACAAACCGAAACCAGTCCCGTGTGGCGCAACGACATACACAAACACAGGAGACAATCACCCACAACGAACACTGTGACAACGCCTACCTAAATATGACTCTTAATTAGAGGAACGCCAAACACCTGCCTCTAATTAAGAGCCATACCAGGCAACCCAAAACCAACACAGAAACAGAAAACATAGAATGCCCACCCAACCTCACGTCCTGACCAACTAACACACATAACAACTAACATAAATAGGTCAGGAACGTGACATTACCCCCCCCCACAAGGTGCGAACTCCGGACGCACCAGCACAAAGTCTAGGGGAGGGTCTGGGTGGGCATCTAACCACGGTGGTGGCTCAGGCTCCGGGCGAGGTCCCCACCCCAATATAATCCATCCTAGCTTCCTCCCTCTAAGAATGTCCACCCTCTTTTTACCCCCACAAAATCCTCTTAATAACCTCACTAATAAGGACAGCACCGGGACAGAGAGATAAATCAAGACAGAGGGATAGATAAGAATATAGAGGTAGATCAAGATAGAGAGGGGGATCAGGATAGAGGGGCAACTCCGGACTGAAAGGCAGCTCCGGACAGAGAGACAGCTCTGGACTGATGGGCAGTTCTGGGTATCTAGCCGTTTCAGGCTGAAGGGCAGCTCATGGCTGACTGACAAATCTCGACGCTCAATGCTGGCTGACGGCTCTCGACGCTCATGGCAGGCTGACGGCTCTCGACGCTCATGGCAGGCTGACGGCTCTCGACGCTCATGGCAGGCTGACGGCTCTCGACGCTCATGGCAGGCTGACGGCTCTCGACGCTCATGGCAGGCTGACGGCTCTCGACGCTCATGGCAGGCTGACGGCTCTCGACGCTCATGGCGCTCTGACGGCTCTGGCTGCTCATGGCGCTCTGACGGCTCTGGCTGCTCATGGCTCTCTGACGGCTCTGGCTGCTCATGGCTCTCTGACGGCTCTGGCTGCTCATGGCTCTCTGACGGCTCTGGCTGCTCATGGCTCGCTGGCGGCTCTGGCAGATCCTGTCTGGTTGGCGGCTCTGGCAGATCCTGTCTGGTTGGCGGCTCTGGCAGATCCTGTCTGGTTGGCGGCTCTGGCGGATCCTGTCTGGTTGGCGGCTCTGGCAGATCCTGTCTGGCTGACGGCTCTAGCGGCTCCTGTCTGGCTGACGGCTCTAGCGGCTCCTGTCTGGCGGATGGCTCTGTAGGCTCATGGCAGACGGGCGGCTTTGCAGGCTCATGGCAGACGGGCGGCTTTGCAGGCTCCTGGCAGACGGATGGCTCAGACGGCGCTGGGGAGACGGATGGCTCAGATGGCGCTGGGGAGACGGATGGCTCAGATGGCGCTGGGGAGACGGATGGCTCAGATGGCGCTGGGGAGACGGATGGCTCAGATGGCGCTGGGGAGACAGATGGCTCTGGCCGGATAAGGTGCACTGTAGACCTGGTGCGTGGTGCCGGAACTGGAGGCACCGTGCTAATGATAAGCACCTTCCTACTAGTGCGGGGAGCAGGGACAGGGCACACTGTATTCTCAAAGCCCACTCTATAACTGATGCGTGGTACCGGCACTGGTGACGCCGGGCTGAGGACAAGCACATCAGGATTAGTAGGGGGAGAAGATACAGTTTGTACAGGGCTCTGGAGACGCACTGGTAGCTTAGTGCGTGGGGCCGGAACTGGAGGCACCGGGCTAGATACACGCACTACAGGGAGAGTGCGTGGAGGAGGAACAGGGCTCAGGATACGCACTGGTAGCCTAGTGCGTAGTGTAGACACTGTAGGTACTAGGCTGGGGCGGGGAGGTGGCGCCGGAAATACCGGACCGTGGAGGCGTACTGGCACTCTTGAGCATTGAACCCGCCCAACCTTACCTGGTTGAATGCTCCCGGTTGCCCGACCAGTGCGGGGAGGTGGAATAACCCGCACCGGCCTATGTAGGCGAACCGGGGAAACCATGCGTAAGGCAGGTGCCATGTATGCCGGCCCGAGGAGACGCACTGGAGACCAGACGCGTTGAGCCGGCCTCATGACACCTGGCTCAATACCCAATCTAGCCCTACCAGTGCGGGGAGGTGGAATAACCCGCACTGGGCTATGCACTCGTACAGGAGACACCGTGCGCTCTACTGCGTAACACGGCGCCTGCCCGTACTCCCGCTCTCCACGGTAAGCCTGGGAAGTGGGCGCAGGTCTCCTACCTGCCCTTGGCCCACTACCTCTTAGCCCCCCCCCCCAAGAAATTTTTGGGAATTACTTACGGGCTTTTTGGGCTTCCGTGCCAGACGCGTTCCCTCATAGCTCCGGTTCCTCTCCCCGGTAGCCTCTGCTCTCCTCAGTGCCTCCAGCTGTTCCCATGGCTTTTCGGGCTTCCAGCCACGTCTCCTTGCTGCCTCCTCAAACCACCGCTCCTGGGCTTTAGCTGCCTCCCTCTCTTCCTGAGAACGGCGATTTTCTCCTGCCTTAGCCCAGGGACCTTCTCCATTCATTATCTGCTCCCAAGTCCAGAAATCCTTGTTTTCCCGTCCCTTTCTCCGTCGACTCCGCTGCTTGGCTCTGGAGTGGTGGGTGATTCTGTATCGGCTGTCCTCCTCTTCTTCATCCGAAGAGGAGCAGGGATTGAACCAAGGCGCAGTGGAGTTTGAATACATAATGAATTTATTGACAAGACGAAAAAACACGAACTTGACTATACACTAACAAAACAAATAAACGGTGTAGAACAGATCTGAACGACGGACTCACTTAACACACGAGAACGCACGAACAGGGAAAAAGCCTACACATAAATGACACTTAACAAACAAACCGAAACCAGTCCCGTGTGGCGCAACGACATACACAAACACAGGAGACAATCACCCACAACGAACACTGTGACAACGCCTACCTAAATATGACTCTTAATTAGAGGAACGCCAAACACCTGCCTCTAATTAAGAGCCATACCAGGCAACCCAAAACCAACACAGAAACAGAAAACATAGAATGCCCACCCAACCTCACGTCCTGACCAACTAACACACATAACAACTAACATAAATAGGTCAGGAACGTGACATTACCCCCCCCCACAAGGTGCGAACTCCGGACGCACCAGCACAAAGTCTAGGGGAGGGTCTGGGTGGGCATCTAACCACGGTGGTGGCTCAGGCTCCGGGCGAGGTCCCCACCCCAATATAATCCATCCTAGCTTCCTCCCTCTAAGAATGTCCACCCTCTTTTTACCCCCACAAAATCCTCTTAATAACCTCACTAATAAGGACAGCACCGGGACAGAGAGATAAATCAAGACAGAGGGATAGATAAGAATATAGAGGTAGATCAAGATAGAGAGGGGGATCAGGATAGAGGGGCAACTCCGGACTGAAAGGCAGCTCCGGACAGAGAGACAGCTCTGGACTGATGGGCAGTTCTGGGTATCTAGCCGTTTCAGGCTGAAGGGCAGCTCATGGCTGACTGACAAATCTCGACGCTCAATGCTGGCTGACGGCTCTCGACGCTCATGGCAGGCTGACGGCTCTCGACGCTCATGGCAGGCTGACGGCTCTCGACGCTCATGGCAGGCTGACGGCTCTCGACGCTCATGGCAGGCTGACGGCTCTCGACGCTCATGGCAGGCTGACGGCTCTCGACGCTCATGGCAGGCTGACGGCTCTCGACGCTCATGGCGCTCTGACGGCTCTGGCTGCTCATGGCGCTCTGACGGCTCTGGCTGCTCATGGCTCTCTGACGGCTCTGGCTGCTCATGGCTCTCTGACGGCTCTGGCTGCTCATGGCTCTCTGACGGCTCTGGCTGCTCATGGCTCGCTGGCGGCTCTGGCAGATCCTGTCTGGTTGGCGGCTCTGGCAGATCCTGTCTGGTTGGCGGCTCTGGCAGATCCTGTCTGGTTGGCGGCTCTGGCGGATCCTGTCTGGTTGGCGGCTCTGGCAGATCCTGTCTGGCTGACGGCTCTAGCGGCTCCTGTCTGGCTGACGGCTCTAGCGGCTCCTGTCTGGCGGATGGCTCTGTAGGCTCATGGCAGACGGGCGGCTTTGCAGGCTCATGGCAGACGGGCGGCTTTGCAGGCTCCTGGCAGACGGATGGCTCAGACGGCGCTGGGGAGACGGATGGCTCAGATGGCGCTGGGGAGACGGATGGCTCAGATGGCGCTGGGGAGACGGATGGCTCAGATGGCGCTGGGGAGACGGATGGCTCAGATGGCGCTGGGGAGACAGATGGCTCTGGCCGGATAAGGTGCACTGTAGACCTGGTGCGTGGTGCCGGAACTGGAGGCACCGTGCTAATGATAAGCACCTTCCTACTAGTGCGGGGAGCAGGGACAGGGCACACTGTATTCTCAAAGCCCACTCTATAACTGATGCGTGGTACCGGCACTGGTGACGCCGGGCTGAGGACAAGCACATCAGGATTAGTAGGGGGAGAAGATACAGTTTGTACAGGGCTCTGGAGACGCACTGGTAGCTTAGTGCGTGGGGCCGGAACTGGAGGCACCGGGCTAGATACACGCACTACAGGGAGAGTGCGTGGAGGAGGAACAGGGCTCAGGATACGCACTGGTAGCCTAGTGCGTAGTGTAGACACTGTAGGTACTAGGCTGGGGCGGGGAGGTGGCGCCGGAAATACCGGACCGTGGAGGCGTACTGGCACTCTTGAGCATTGAACCCGCCCAACCTTACCTGGTTGAATGCTCCCGGTTGCCCGACCAGTGCGGGGAGGTGGAATAACCCGCACCGGCCTATGTAGGCGAACCGGGGAAACCATGCGTAAGGCAGGTGCCATGTATGCCGGCCCGAGGAGACGCACTGGAGACCAGACGCGTTGAGCCGGCCTCATGACACCTGGCTCAATACCCAATCTAGCCCTACCAGTGCGGGGAGGTGGAATAACCCGCACTGGGCTATGCACTCGTACAGGAGACACCGTGCGCTCTACTGCGTAACACGGCGCCTGCCCGTACTCCCGCTCTCCACGGTAAGCCTGGGAAGTGGGCGCAGGTCTCCTACCTGCCCTTGGCCCACTACCTCTTAGCCCCCCCCCCCCAAGAAATTTTTGGGAATTACTTACGGGCTTTTTGGGCTTCCGTGCCAGACGCGTTCCCTCATAGCTCCGGTTCCTCTCCCCGGTAGCCTCTGCTCTCCTCAGTGCCTCCAGCTGTTCCCATGGCTTTTCGGGCTTCCAGCCACGTCTCCTTGCTGCCTCCTCAAACCACCGCTCCTGGGCTTTAGCTGCCTCCCTCTCTTCCTGAGAACGGCGATTTTCTCCTGCCTTAGCCCAGGGACCTTCTCCATTCATTATCTGCTCCCAAGTCCAGAAATCCTTGTTTTCCCGTCCCTTTCTCCGTCGACTCCGCTGCTTGGCTCTGGAGTGGTGGGTGATTCTGTATCGGCTGTCCTCCTCTTCTTCATCCGAAGAGGAGCAGGGATTGAACCAAGGCGCAGTGGAGTTTGAATACATAATGAATTTATTGACAAGACGAAAAAACACGAACTTGACTATACACTAACAAAACAAATAAACGGTGTAGAACAGATCTGAACGACGGACTCACTTAACACACGAGAACGCACGAACAGGGAAAAAGCCTACACATAAATGACACTTAACAAACAAACCGAAACCAGTCCCGTGTGGCGCAACGACATACACAAACACAGGAGACAATCACCCACAACGAACACTGTGACAACGCCTACCTAAATATGACTCTTAATTAGAGGAACGCCAAACACCTGCCTCTAATTAAGAGCCATACCAGGCAACCCAAAACCAACACAGAAACAGAAAACATAGAATGCCCACCCAACCTCACGTCCTGACCAACTAACACACATAACAACTAACATAAATAGGTCAGGAACGTGACAGTCACGCCCTGACCTACTCTACCATAGAAAATATAAACTAGACTAACCCCCCTAGTCACACCCTGACCTACTCTACCATAGAAAATATAAACTAGATTAACCCCCCTAGTCACGCCCTGACCTACTATACCATAGAAAATATAAACTAGACTAACCCCCCTAGTCACACCCTGACCTACTCTACCATAGAAAATATAAACTAGACTAACCCCCCTAGTCACGCCCTGACCTACTATACCATAGAAAATATAAACTAGACTAACCCCCCTAGTCACACCCTGACCTACACTACCATAGAAAATATAAACTAGACTAACCCCCCTAGTCACATTCACATTCATTTTCAGTTCATGAAAATAAATAGCTAGCCAGCTACTTAACCCTGTTGCCCAAAGCTAACGTTATAAGCAGCCAGCTAGCTTCATCTGGCTAGTGTCGCTCGATCGGACCTGGTGATGTGTTGTAAAGCTAGCCACAATAAGGATTAGGCACAATAGTGGATTTGTGGTTTGCCTTAAAAATAAAAGTACCCCTTTGAAAGTGATGCAGAAGGTTACAATTGGTGGAATCATGCCAAATGTAAACTAGATAATGTTAAACAAGGTTGGAACGTGAAGCAATGAAATGGGGTGTCAGTCTACTCGGTGACACTCACAGAACACAACTGTGAAGAGTTTACGCAAATATTAGCGTTGTAGCTCTTATCGCGGGACTGTGACTGTGTGAAATCACCTCCCCAGTCAGCCTGTTGTGTGTATTGACATTTTATATTGCCATGTACAGCTTTACCTAAGGATTGGGGATCAATGAAATGGGGTATCAGTCTACTTAATACCCAATATATTTTTCCCAACATCCTCCTCAGAGTTATCAGACTCCAAAACATCCACGCAGTATTGTTTTTCCCCGGGAATATTGTTCAATACACAGAGCAGGTTGACAATAAATGTGCGTCAATTCACAGTTGTTTCAGAGTCACGCAGTTTAAAGGAAGCTGCTAACTAGCGTTAGCGCAATGAAACTTCCCTTAAAACTGCGCACATAAACATGGTATCCATGAGTTCATCTGACTCTGGGGAAGTAGATTAAAAAAAAGATTAGTAAAAAAATAATAATAAATAAATAAATAAAAAATATATATAAAAAAATATATATAAAAAAATAAAAAATAAAAACAGACCTCCATCCTATGTTATCTTGCTACCGATAGCCAGCTACCCGGCCAGCTGTCTGGATCGCCGTGCCCCCAACCAACCTCTACTCACTGGACCCTTATGATCACTCGATTAAGCATGCCTCTCCTTAATGTAAATATGCCTTGTCCATTGCTGTTCTGGTTAGTGTTTATTGGCTTATTTCACTGTAGAGCCTCTAGCCCTGCTCACTATATATCCAACCTCTCAGTTCCACCACCCACATATGCGATGACATCACCTGGTTTCAATGATGTTTCTAGAGACTATATCTCTCTCATCATCACCCATTACCTAGGTTTACCTCCACTGTATTCACATCCTACCATACGTTTGTCTGTACATTATTCCTTGAAGCTATTTTATCGCCCCCAGAAACTTCCTTTTACTCTCTGTTCTAGACATTCCAAACGACCAATTCTCATAGCTTTTAGCCGTACCCTTATCCTACTCCTCCTCTGTTCCTCTGGTGATGTAGAGGTGAATCCAGGCCCTGCAGTACCTAGCTCCACTCCTATTCCCCAGGCGCTCTCTTTTGATGACTTCTGTAACCGTAATAGCCTTGGTTTCATGCATGTTAACATTAGAAGCCTCCTCCCTAAGTTTGTTTTGTTCACTGCTTTAGCACACTCTGCCAACCCAGATGTTTTAGCCGTGTCTGAATCCTGGCTTAGGAAGACCACCAAAAATTCTGACATTTTCATCCCTAACTACAAGATTTTCAGACAAGATAGAACGGCCAAAGGGGGCGGTGTTGCAATCTACTGCAAGGATTGCCTGCAGAGTTCTGTTTTACTATCCAGGTCTGTTCCGAAACAATTTGAACTCCTACTTTTAAAAATCCACCTCTCTAAAAACAAGTCTCTCACTGTTGCCGCCTGCTATAGACCACCCTCTGCCCCCAGCTGTGCTCTGGACACAATATGTGAACTGATTGCCCCCCATCTATCTTCAGAGCTTGTGCTGCTAGGCGACCTAAATTGGAACATGCTTAACACCCCAGCCATCCTACAATCTAAGCTTGATGCCCTCAATCTCACACAAATTATCAATGAACCTACCAGGTATCACCCCAATTCCGTAAACACGGGTACCCTCATAGACATCATCCTAACCAACTTGCCCTCCAAATACACCTCTGCTGTTTTCAACCAAGATCTCAGCGATCACTGCCTCATTGCCTGTATCCGTAATGGGTCAGCGATCAAACGACCTCCACTCATCACTGTCAAACGCTCCCTGAAACACTTCAGCGAGCAGGCCTTTCTAATCGACCTGGCCGAGGTATCCTGGAAGGATATTGATCTCATCCCGTCAGTAGAGGATGCCTGGATATTTTTTAAAAATGCCTTCCTCACCATCTTGAATAAGCATGCCCCATTCAAGAAATTTAGAACCAGGAACAGATATAGCCCTTGGTTCTCTCCTGACCTGACTGCCCTTAACCAACAGAAAAACATCCTATGGCGTTCTGCATTAGCATCGAACAGCCCCCATGATATGCAACTTTTCAGGGAAGCTAGAAACCAGTATACACAGGCAGTTAGAAAAGCCAAGGCTAGCTTTTTCAAGCAGAAATTTGCTTCCTGCAACACAAACTCAAAAAAGTTCTGGGACACTGTAAAGTCCATGGAGAATAAGAACACCTCCTCCCAGCTTCCAACTGCACTGAAGATAGGAAATACTGTCACCACCGACAAATCCATTATAATTGAGAATTTCAATAAGCATTTTTCTACGGCTGGCCATGCTTTCCACCTGGCTACCCCTACCCCGGTCAACAGCACTGCCCTCCCCTCTGCTACTCGCCCAAGCCTTCCCCATTTCTCTTTCTCCCAAATACAGTCAGCTGATGTTCTGAAAGAGCTGCAAAATCTGGATCCTTACAAATCAGCCGGGCTAGATAATCTGGACCCTTTCTTTCTAAAACTATCTGCTGAAATTGTTGCCACCCCTATTACCAGCCTTTTCAACCTCTCTTTTGTGTCGTCTGAGATTCCCAAAGATTGGAAAGCAGCTGCGGTTATCCCCCTCTTCAAAGGGGGAGACACTCTAGACCCAAACTGCTACAGACCTATATCTATCCTACCCTGCCTTTCTAAGGTCTTCGAAAGCCAAGTCAACAAACAGATTACCGACCATCTCGAATCCCACCATACCTTCTCCGATATGCAATCTGGTTTCAGAGCTGGTCATGGGTGCACCTCAGCCACGCTCAAGGTCATAAACGATATCTTAACCGCTATCGATAGGAAACAGTACTGTGCAGCCATATTCATTGACCTGGCCAAGGCTTTTGACTCTGTCAATCACCACATCCTCATCGGCAGACTCGACAGCCTTGGTTTCTCTAATGATTGCCTCGCCTGGTTCACCAACTACTTCTCTGATCGAGTTCAGTGTGTCAAATCGGAGGGTCTGTTGTCCGGACCTCTGGCAGTCTCTATGGGGGTGCCACAGGGTTCAATTCTTGGACCGACTCTCTTCTCTGTATACATCAATGATGTCGCTCTTGCTGCTGGTGAGTCTCTGATCCACCTCTACGCAGACGACACTATTCTGTATACTTCTGGCCCTTCTCTTGACACTGTGTTAACAACCCTCCAGGCGAGCTTCAATGCCATACAACTCTCCTTCCGTGGCCTCCAATTGCTCTTAAATACAAGTAAAACTAAATGCATGCTCTTCAACCGATCGCTGCCTGCACCTGCCCGCCTGTCCAGCATCACTACTCTGGACGGCTCTGACTTAGAATATGTGGACAACTACAAATACCTAGGTGTCTGGTTAGACTGTAAACTCTCCTTCCAGACTCACATCAAGCATCTCCAATCCAAAGTTAAATCTAGAATCGGCTTCCTATTCCGCAACAAAGCATCCTTCACTCATGCTGCCAAACATACCCTTGTAAAACTGACCATCCTACCAATCCTCGACTTCGGTGATGTCATTTACAAAATAGCCTCCAAAACCCTACTCAATAAATTGGATGCAGTCTATCACAGTGCCATCCGTTTTGTCACCAAAGCCCCATATACTACCCACCACTGCGACCTGTACGCTCTCGTTGGCTGGCCCTCGCTTCACACTCGTCGCCAAACCCACTGGCTCCAGGTCATCTACAAGACCCTGCTAGGTAAAGTCCCCCCTTATCTCAGCTCGCTGGTCACCATAGCAACGCCCACCCGTAGCACGCGCTCCAGCAGGTATATCTCTCTGGTCACCCCCAAAACCAATTCTTCCTTTGGCCGCCTCTCCTTCCAGTTCTCTGCTGCCAATGACTGGAACGAACTACAAAAATCTCTGAAACTGGAAACACTTATCTCCCTCACTAGCTTTAAGCACCAGCTGTCAGAGCAGCTCATAGATTACTGCACCTGTACATAGCCCATCTATAATTTAGCCCAAACAACTACCTCTTTACCTACTGTATTTATTTATTTTGCTCCTTTGCACCCCATTATTTCTATCTCTACTTTGCACCTTCTTCCACTGCAAACCAACCATTCCAGTGTTATTTTTTTTACTTGCTATATTGTATTTACTTCGCCACCATGGCCTTTTTATATTTTTATTTTTTATTTTTTTATTTATATATATATATATTTTGTTTGCCTTCACCTCCCTTATCTCACCTCACTTGCTCATATTGTATATAGACTTATTTTCACTGTATTATTGACTGTATGTTTGTTTTACTCCATGTGTAACTATGTGTTGTTGTATGTGTCGAACTGCTTTGCTTTATCTTGGCCAGGTCGCAATTGTAAATGAGAACGTGTTCTCAATTTGCCTACCTGGTTAAATAAAGGTGAAATAAAATAAATAAATAAAAAAATTGCCCAAAATCTCGCACTTTCACTTTAAGATCAGAGTGAGACCTTACAGTGTGTATTTGAACAGTGGTAGGAATGAGAGCCATAAGGACACTTTCCCTTTAAGATCAGAGTGAGACCTTACAGTGTGTATTTGAACAGTGGTAGGAATGAGAGCCATAAGGACACTTTCCCTTTAAGATCAGAGTGAGACCTTACAGTGTGTATTTGAACAGTGGTAGGAATGAGAGCCATATAAGGGCACAGCCACTGCTTGCTCCTCTTCCTCTCCCTACAGTGCAGTGGAGCAGCATCTGTTCTATTTCAGATGCTGTCAACATTATTACATTGTCATGCATTTTGGAATATAACGCCCTTTTAAAAGTCCCCAGAAATTACCTTCTCACAGTCGTTCTACAAAACAACCCCCCCCCCCCACCTCCTACCTTTGCCACCGCTGCTGAAAAGAATCCTGGGGGAAACTCTGTATGAAACAGAACTATATATATAATCCCATTGCTATTACTAATTCAGTAACTATGGTAATATTTACCAGTATTATCCACGTCCCAGTCTTCCTCCTCTTTGACTACAATGTTAAATCTGGGTATTTCACTGCAGTTGTCGATGTCTCTATAGTTAGAGTCAGGAACCAGTGACTCTGGAGGGTTGGGTTCAGTGGAGCAGGAGAGAGGGGGGTTGGACGGGTCCACAGAATCCTAAAATAAAGAATGACTTGTTATAAAATAGAGACATTCATCATCTGCTACCACTTGTGTGTATCGGAGTTACAAAACGTGTACGCACCGCAGTGTTCTAGAACGTTTGCTTTAATACTTTTGGAATTGCGTCCCATTGTGTTGAAATTGTGGGAAGGCGTGCGATCGGGTTGTGTCCCCCGCTGTGCGTCAGAGCTGCGTAACTGTGTCACAATGGCATGTCGCGCCTCAGCGTCTTTGGACTACGATTTACACTTAAAGGCGTCCGCAAACATAGGTTCGGTTTGCTCGCGGAGAAATCGGCGAAGCAAATGTCTGTATTCACAAGCTCACAAACTACATAACGAGAAACACTACATAACGAGAAACACTTCCTCAAAATAGTCAGAATTCATCTAAGATAAATCAAGAAATCTGTAATTAATAATTTAGACGTCTTTACCGAGGAGGTCTTAGTCGCAGAATCTAACTAAGATACTTGGTGCAGTATTTCTAAAGTGGAAAAATGTGCATGAAAACTAGTCGTCTCTCGTAGAATGACAACAAAAACTGAATTGAAGAATCCCGTTCCCATTCCTAGAACGAGAAAGAACAAGGAGCCAGGATGCATAAATGTGCATTGGTGTAAAGTACTTAAGTAAAAAATACTTTAAAGTACTACATACGTTTTTATGTGTATCTGTACTTTACTATTAATATTTTTCAAAACTTTTACTTCACTACATTCCTAAAGAAAATCATGTACTTTTTACTCCATACATTTTCCCTAACACCCAAAAGTACTTGTTACATTTTGAATGCTTAGCAGGACAGGAAAATGGTCCAATTCATGCACTTTCCAATTTATCCCTGGTCATCCCTACTGCCTCTGATCTGGTGGAGTCACTAAACAGAGAACATCACTGGTCATCCCTACTGCCACTGATCTGGTGGACTCACTAAACAGAGAACATCCCTGGTCATCCCTACTGCCTCTGATCTGGTGGACTCACTAAACAGAGAACATCACTGGTCATCCCTACTGTCTCTGATCTGGTGGAGTCACTAAACAGAGAACATCCCTGGTCATCCCTACTGTCTCTGATCTGGTGGAGTCACTAAACACAAATGCTTCATTTGTAAATGATGTCTGAATGTTGGAGTGTAGCCCTGGCTATCCGTAAATTAAAAAAATCAAGAAAAATCATGCCAGTTGGTTTGCTTAATATAAACAATGTAAAATTATTTTTACTTTCACTTTTGATACTTAAATATATTTTAGAAATTACACTTAGTTTTGATACTTAAGTATATTTAAAACCAAATACTTGCTGGTTGACTTTCACAAGTCATTTTCTATTAAGGTATCTTTACTTTTACTCAACTAGGACAATTGGTTACTTTTTGAAACACTGTAAATGTGAAGCATCCGGTTGGCGTTTCCACACTACCAAATATGGTGATGAGAGGAAACCCAGTGACCGGCTGTGGGAGAAGATGGAGTGAGATGGATTTTGGTCGACATTCTGAAAATGTTCTCATCAATTAAACATTTGATCTCCGTTCAGTATTCTGTTTCCAAAACTAGAATCTGTGACAGAGTGGACTACGTTTTGTTTCCATGGCGTTGTTTAGAAGGACGTATTGAGCACCCGCGCACTTAAGAGTAGACGTTACCTAACGCAAATATGCAAATAAATGCTAGGATCTCACTAGCTCGCGTTTGGCTCTGCCCACTTCCTTGCTTGTTCTGCAAACTATGATACATTTCCTCCCATCGGAAACGACAGGCTCTGGTCTATACTGGGTTAGTTATACAAAAGATTTGGTAACACTGTTGACCAATCACTGACGAAGGGGCGTAGACTTCAGCTACCACATTTCAGCCTCAAGAAAATAGAAAATGTGCTCGAACGTCACAAATGTTCGTCATAATACATGTGCGCTGTTTCGACTGGAAGGCATGCGACGGGCTCTAGGCAACGCCATCCAGACTGGTTTAGCATTAACCACCTAACATTAGCTACAGTCATTCCATAGAGGACGCACCATTGTATATGTTCTATTATGGCGTTTCTGAGAGCATGCGCAGCGCCATTGAGGCTCTCTCCATTTTGAAGTAGTCTTCTACTACTTCTATGAGTTGGTAAACAAACTGAAAGGGTGCATACTGCCACCTGGAGTGTGTTATTTGAACAGTTATGAAGCCAAGGTTGGCAATTGACTGTCACCTGCAGCGTTGGAACGTTTGCTCACACATATAATTAATTGGCTGATCCTTCCTGATAACCTGGATGGAATTATGATATCCTTCCGTAACCCACAGGAAGTCCCACCCAGTTGATTACTTCAAAATGGTGAACGTCCTCAATGGTGCTAGTCCTCCATCTATCTCTATGAGTCTTTCTCACCTCATCCATCATGAATTCTTCTATAGCTTCCTAGGAATTATGTAGTTAGCGCACTGAATTATAGTATTCTGAAATCACCGTCATCATTCCACTGACCGTTCACCACGAGTCCACATTAGCTATTGAGCTAATTGCTTTCTATGCAGAACTGTTTGAAAACTAGATAAGGCAGCGAGTCAGTAAGCTAGGCTTTAGCTAACCAGCTAACTTACTTTCCTAGACCCAATAACAAAAGGATATGGAATTGTGGTTTGGTTACATCGTTGGTTCCACGTTTACAGTCAGTGTTAGGCAATATCAAAATCTACTTGAAACCGTATCAAATAACATCGGACACATTTTCACACACTTGCAAAATAACCCAGCTAGCTAACTATCAACGTTAGTATGATTCTTCTTCCGGGTTAGATTCCTCAGACGATCCGCGTTAGCGCCACCATCTGTTCTGGAGTTCAAACAAATGGGACTTTGTCTACAGTACAGTAGTGTACATACAGCACAGTATGATATAAACAGGGTTGGATAAGTTACTTTCTAAATGTAATCTGTTACCGATCCAAAATTGTACTCAGTAGGATTACCCAAACTCAGTACTGTTATCTGATTACTTCCCCTTAAGAGGCATAGATGGGTTGGTTGCTTAGTAACAAAACCAAACACATGCGCAACTATGGGGAAAACAGAGTTGGCTGATGTTGGTTCACATGCTAGTCAGAACGAGGAAGACATTTACGACTTGCTGATTCGTTGAATGCAGCAGGTGTATAACTACAAGTTAGCAAGTCGAACATTTCATAGTTTCGACTTGTACTTAGCATTAGACTGTTGACAACATGTATAATATATTTATTCTACAAATGTTTTTTGGAAACAAATACATCGTTATGGTTGTTGGTTAGCTTGCTAGTGAATTTTTGCCATATTAGCATAAACATAACATCAGTCAAAACACCTCAAAACAAGACATTAATACAACGAGCACCACCTACGATTCCCCACATTGCAACTTATTCATTTATTTTACTCCTTTTTCTCCTCTATTTCGTGATTTCCATTTGGTAGTTACAGTCTTGTCCCATCGCTGCAACTCCCGTACGGACTCAGGAGAGGCGAAGGTCGAGAGCCATGCGTCCTCCATAACAGGACCAGCCAAGCCGCACTGCTACTTGAAACACTGCTCGCTTAACCCGGAAGCCAGCCGCACCAATGTGTCGGGGGAAACACCGTCCAACTGGCAACCATGTCAGCGTGCACTGCGCCCGGCTCGCCATAGGAGTCACTAGAGAGCGATGGGACAAGGACATCCCAGCCGACCAAAGCCTCTCCTAACACGGACGACGCTGGGCCAATTCTGCACCGCCTCATGGGTCTCCTGGTCGCAGCCGGCTGATACACAGCCCGGGATCGAACCCAGATCTGTAGTGCCTTAGACCGCTGCACCACACAGGTCCCCATGGCAACCTCTTGTCACTGAGGGGGTTTGTTTATCTGGCCCGGGTTACACCGGTGGGAGGAGTTTGAACCAGGTGAAAAGTGATTGCATTAGTTTTGTAAGCGGGCTGCCTCCCCGGCATGAGCCAGGTGCTCTGGCTGACATGAAGTCGCCTCCAAACAAAAGTACCATAATAGAGTAACAATTTTATTAGTCATTAATGATTACTGATTAAAAGAGACACTTCACTTCTTGAGCTCAGCAGTTTCATAGTTTATATAAAATAAAAATGGAGATTGGTTTTTGAAATCATTGCAAAGATTTATTTAAATCATGACACGACTACTGTGCACAGGTACTGTTGTATCAGGTGGTGACATTCCACACAGACACCGAGACCCGTCTGCGAGAACTTCAGATAAAACATTTAAAGTGCTTATGAATGAGAAACAATTGAACAGAGTAATATGACATACAAGAAAAAATAAAAGTTACTCCAATAGTATATTTAGTGTAAAACAGACAAGCGTCTCAACTCAACGGATGGTCATAAAAAAGGCGTTGATCACAAATCTTAATCGTAAAATAACACTTTCTTGGGTTTCCACCCGCTCCCAGAACCTGAACGTAAAGGACTAATGCACCTCTATGTGGACGCCCACTGACAATGGCATAACAGCCTGAACCTTGGTTTTTTGGTCCTCCTCAGTCTAAACTAAGAAAAGAGCATACAAATCATTTTGAAAATCTATTATTTTTTGTTGTTGGGCGGACCCTCTACAAATGAATCTCTCAAGGCAAACAGAGCCCAGCTTCCATCTTTCATAACTGTGGTGGGGATCGGAGAAGAGGAACACACATAAACAACGGAACCCCCTGTATACAGCCCCGCTATTGTTATTTTACTGCTGCTCTTTAAATATTTGTTGTTTTAATTTTATTTTTTAATAGGTATTTTCTTAAATTCATTGTTGATTAAGGGCTTGTCAGTAAGCATTTCACTGTAAGATCTCCACCCGTTGTATTCGGCGCGTGTGACTAATACACTTTGATTTGCTGCTAGCGAGCACATGAATTCCCACTACTTTTAACAGTCGAGACAAAAGTAGTGAGATTAACCACAGAGATAATATACCTGTCTGGTTTCCCGGATATAGATTAAGCCTAGTCCAAAGGCCATCTGTATGAAGATTAAGCCTAATCCAATGGCCGTCTGTACAAAGCAGATATAGATTAAGCCTAGTCCAATGGCCGTCTGTATGAAGCAGATATAGATTAAGCCTAGTCCAATGGCCGTCTGTATAAAGCAGATATAGATTAAGCCTAGTCCAATGGGCGTCTGTATGAAGATTAAGCCTAGTCCAATGGCCGTCTGTACAAAGCAGATATAGATTAAGCCTAGTCCAATGGCCATCTGTATAAAGCAGATATAGATTAAGCCTAGTCCAATGGCCGTCTGTATGAAGCAGATATAGAATAAGCCTAGTCCAAAGGCCGTCTGTATAAAGCAGATATAGATTAAGCCTAGTCCAATGGCCGTCTGTATGAAGCAGATATAGATTAAGCCTAGTCCAATGGGCGTCTGTATGAAGATTAAGCCTAGTCCAATGGGCGTCTGTATAAAGCAGATATAGATTAAGCCTAGTCCAATGGCCGTCTGTATAAAGCAGATATAGATTAAGCCTAATCCAATGGGCGTCTGTATAAAGCAGATATAGATTAAGCCTAGTCCAATGGCCGTCTGTATAAAGCAGATATAGATTAAGCCTAGTCCAATGGCCGTCTGTATAAAGCAGATATAGATTAAGCCTAGTCCAATGGGCGTCTGTATAAAGCAGATATAGATTAAGCCTAGTCCAATGGCCGTCTGTATAAAGCAGATATAGATTAAGCCTAATCCAATGGGCGTCTGTATAAAGCAGATATAGATTAAGCCTAGTCCAATGGCCGTCTGTATAAAGCAGATATAGATTAAGCCTAGTCCAATGGCCGTCTGTATAAAGCAGATATAGATTAAGCCTAGTCCAATGGCCGTCTGTATAAAGCAGATATAGATTAGTCCAATGGCCGTCTGTATAAAGCAGATATAGATTAAGCCTAGTCCAATGGACGTCTGTATAAAGCAGATATAGATTAAGCCTAGTCCAATGGCCGTCTGTATAAAGCAGATATAGATTAAGCCTAGTCCAATGGCCGTCTGTATAAAGCAGATATAGATTAGTCCAATGGCCGTCTGTATAAAGCAGATATAGATTAAGCCTAGTCCAATGGCCGTCTGGATGAAGCAGATATAGATTAGTCCAATGGCCGTCTGTATGAAGCAGATATAGATTAGTCCAATGGCAGTCTGGATGAAGCAGATATAGATTAGTCCAATGGCTGTCTGTATGAAGCATCTTAAAGTAGGAGTGCTGATTGATGGTCAGCTTCACCTTTTCAGATCCCAATAAGGTTACATGGACCTGATCCTAGATCAGCACTCCTACTCCGAGACACGTGATACATAGACCCATGGAGCAACAAACACTTTCTCTATTGAACATGCTATTTAAATGCAGAACTAGTCTGAAATCCGTGTCCGGGAAAGTGGCCTTAAATGTTGTACGCAACGTAGCAGTGGTTAAAGGCACAATCTGCAGTTCAAACTAGAGGTCGGCCGGGTTAATTAGGGCCCGATTTTCAAGTTTTCATAACAAATCGATAATCAGCATTTTTGAACGCCGATTATGGTCCGATTACATTAAATTCTATGAGGAAACTGCGTGGCAGGCTGACCACCTGTTACGCGAGTGCAGCAAGGAGCTAGCTAGCATTAAACTTCTCTTATAAAAAACAAGCAATCTTCACATAATCACTAGTTAACTACACATGGTTGATCATATTACTAGGTTAACAAGCTTGTCCTGCATTGCATATAATGAATGTGGTGCCTGTTAATGTATCATCGAATCACAGCCTGCTTCGTCAAACGGGTGATGATTTAACAAAAGCACAACCATTGCACGAATGTACCTAACCATAAACATCAATGCCTTTCTTAAAATCAATACACAGAAGTATATATTTTTAAACCTACATATTCAGTTAAAATAAATTAATGTTAGCAGGCAATATTAACCAGGTGAAATTGTATTACTTCTCTTGCGTTCATTGCACGCAGTCAGGGTATATGCAACAGTTTGGGCCGCCTGGCTCGTTGAAAACTAATTTGTCTGAATTTTGCATAATTATGACATAACATTGAAGGTTGTGCAATGTAACAGGAATATTTAGACTTAGGGTTCGATAAAATACGGAACGGTTCTGTATTTCACTGAAAGAATAAACGCTTTGTTTTTTAAATGATAGTTTCCGGATTTGACCATATTAATGACCTAAGGCTCGTATTTCTGTGTTTATTATATTATAATTAAGTCTATGATTTGATATTTGATAGAGCAGTCTGAGCGGTGGTAGGCAGCAGCAGGCTCGTAAGCATTCATTCAAACTTTACTGCGTTTGCCAGCAGCTCATAGCACAGCGCTGTTTATGACTTACTTCAAGCCTATCAACTCCTGAGATTAGACAGGCAATACTAAAGTGCCTATAAGAACATCCAATAGTCAAAGGTATATGAAATACAAATGGTATAGAGAGAAATAGCCGACACGTCATAATTCCTATAATAACTACAACCTAAAACTTCTTAACTGGGAATACTGAACCACCAGATTTCATATGTTCTCATGTTCTGAGCAAGGAACTTAAACGTTAGCTTTTTTACATGGCACATATTGCACTTTTACTTTCTTCTCCAACACTGTGTTTTTGCATTATTTAAACCAAATTGATGATGTTTCATTATTTATTTGAGACTAAATAGATTTTATTGATGTATTATATTAAGTTAAAATAAGTGTTCATTCAGCATTGTTGTAATTGACATTATTACAAATATTACCACACTCATATATATATATGTATATATATAAAAATTGTCCGATTAATCGGTATCGGCTTGTTTTGGTCCTCCAATAATCTTATCAGCGTTGAAAAATCATAAATCGGTCGACCTCTAGTTCAAACAACAACAGAAATGGAAGATTTCCCATTTAAAGGTGCCAGTACTGCCAGTGAGGTCTCTCCAGATCACTCTCAACTCTAGGCAGGCCTAGAGGCATGGGTCTCTCCACTCTGGGTAGAGGCATGGGTCTCTCTACTCTAGGAGCTGGCCTGGGCCTTCCCGTCCTGGGTGATTGGTTTGGTACGTCCATGTTGTCTGCCGCGCTGGACGACTGCTTAGGCCTGCCTAGCTGGCGGGTCGGTCCGATGGGCTTGGGAGCGTGGGTCCTCTGGTGCTGCCGGAGCCCCTGTAGATAGTAGAAACTCTTCCCACACTCCTCACACTGATGGGGCTTCTCTCCCGTGTGGACTCTGAGGTGAACCTTGAGGTCAAATTCTCTGAAGTAACTCTTCCCACAGACGGAGCAGAGGTGGCTCTTCTGTCCGGTGTGCATACGGAAGTGACACGTAAGTTGGGACTGTTGCTTGAATCTCTTTCCGCACTCGGGGCAGAGGTGGGGTCTCTCTCCCCGGTGAGCGCTCTCGTGCTTCTTCAGCCCTTCTTCTGTGATGAAGCCCTTCCCACACTCAGCGCATTGGTAAGGCCTCTCCCCGGTGTGCATTCGCATGTGGATCTTAACGTAGTAATTACTGCGGAACCTCTTGCCACAGTCAGGGCAGGGGAAAGGCTTCTTGTTGAGGTGAGCCAGCCGGTGTTCCTCTAACTGTGTCTTCTCAGAGAACTCCTCCCCGCACAGCGAGCAGAAGAAAGAGGACTTCTCTCCGCTGTCCTGAGACGTCGTGTGTTTCTGTACTGACGATAGATCTGGACAGTTGAAGTTCTCCTGAGCTGCTGCTGCGGCGACGGTGTGATTCTCTCGGTGGTGTTCTGGACCTCTTGATGTAGAGGGACCCGACCCACCAGCAGACAACAAACTGGGGTTCCCATCTGCAGGGAAGATAAAAGGTCGACATTTAGGTTGTGGCCCCAAAACGGACCCCTATATCAGGGCTCTCCAACCCTGTTCCTGGAGATATACCCTCCTGTAGGTTTTAAATCCAACCCTGTTCCTGGAGATATACCCTCCTGTAGGTTTTAAATCCAACCCTGTTCCTGGAGAGATACCCTCCTATAGGTTTTAACTCCAACCCTGTTCCTGGAGAGATACCCTCCTATAGGTTTTAAATCCAACCCTGTTCCTGGAGAGATACCCTCCTGTAGGTTTTAACTCCAACCCTGTTCCTGGAGAGATACCCTCCTGTAGATTTGAACTCCAACCCTGTTCCTGGAGAGATACCCTCCTATAGGTTTTTGCTCCAGGGTTGGTGTTAAAACCTGCAGGAGAGTAGCTCTCCAAGAACATGGTTGGAGTTAAAACCTACAGGAGGGCTTCTCTCCAGGAACAGGTGTTAAAATCTACAGGAGGGCTTCTCTCCCGGAACAGGGTTGGAGTTCAAATCTACAGGAGGGTAGCTCTCCCGGAACAGGGTTGGAGTTCAAATCTACAGGAGGGTAGCTCTCCAGGAACAGGGTTGGAGTTCAAACCTACAGGAGGGTATCTCCCGGAACAGGGTTGGAGTTCAAACCTACAGGAGGGTATCTCTCCCGGAACAGGGTTGGAGTTCAAACCTACAGGAGGGTATCTCTCCCGGAACAGGGTTGGAGTTCAAACCTACAGGAGGGTAGCTCTCCCGGAACAGGGTTGGAGTTCAAATCTACAGGAGGGTAGCTCTCCAGGAACAGGGTTGGGAAAGCCCTGCCCTATATAGTGCACTACCTTTGAACAGGGCCCTTAGAGCTTTAAAATAGTAGTTCACTACCTTTGAACAGGGCCCTTAGAGCTCTAAAACAGTAGTGCACTATGTAGGGAATAGGGTGCCATTTGAGACACACACGGCCAGTGTTAAGTCAAGTCCTTCCGACCAATAAGCTGTTCATAGCCTTTGTTCCAGATCTCCACTGCTGTCATTGTTTGGATGTGACAATGAGGGACAGAGAGTTGGCATGTTAGCACAAACAGACTGGCACCCAGATGTGACAATGAGGGACAGGGAGTTGGCATGTTACCACTAACAGACTGGCCCCCAGATGTGACAATGAGGGACAGGGAGTTGGCATGTTACCACAAACAGACTGGCACCCAGATGTGACAATGAGGGACAGGGAGTTGGCATGTTACCACAAACAGACTAGCACCCAGATGTGCCAATGAGGGACAGGGAGTTGGCATGTTACCACAAACAGACTGGCACCCAGATGTGCCAATGAGGGACAGGGAGTTGGCATGTTACCACAAACAGACTGGCACCCAGATGTGACAATGAGGGACAGGGAGTTGGCATGTTACCACAAACAGACTGGCACCCAGATGTGCCAATGAGGGACAGGGAGTTGGCATGTTACCACAAACAGACTGGCACCCAGATGTGCCAATGAGGGACAGGGAGTTGGCATGTTACCACAAACAGACTGGCACCCAGATGTGCCAATGAGGGACAGGGTGTTGGCATGTTACCACAAACAGACTGGCCCCCAGCTGTGCCAATGAGGGACAGAGAGTTGGCATGTTACCACTAACAGACTGGCCCCCAGCTACTCTTACAACAGCAACATAATCCTCCCAAAAGACACTGAGAAAATATCAACGTTGAGCTGTATTTTCACATAAACCTCCCAAAAGACACTGAGAAAATATCAACGTTGAGCTGTATTTTCACATAAACCTGATCGGGTCATTTTCAAAAAAATTTCAACCTCATATCCATCATCCCATCACCACCTCAACATACAGTACAGGACCTCCAGTACAGGGCCTCCAGTACAGGGCCTTCAGTACAGGGCCTCCCGTACAGGGCCTTCCGTACAGGGCCTCCAGTACAGGGCCTCCAGTACAGGGCCTCCAGTACAGGGCCTCCAGTACAGGGCCTCCAGTACAGGGCCTTCAGTACAGGGCCTTCAGTACAGGGCCTCCAGTACAGGGCCTTCAGTACAGGGCCTTCAGTACAGGGCCTTCAGTACAGGGCCTCCAGTACAGGGCCTTCCGTACAGGGCCTCCAGTACAGGGCCTCCAGTACAGGGCCTCCAGTACAGGGCCTTCCGTACAGGGCCTCCAGTACAGGGCCTCCAGTACAGGGCCTCCAGTACAGGGCCTTCCGTACAGGGCCTTCCGTACAGGGCCTTCCGTACAGGGCCTTCCGTACAGGGCCTTCCGTACAGGGCCTTCCGTACAGGGCCTTCCGTACAGGGCCTTCAGTACAGGGCCTTCAGTACAGGGCCTTCAGTACAGGGCCTTCAGTACAGGGCCTTCAGTACAGGGCCTTCAGTACAGGGCCTCCAGTACAGGGCCTTCAGTACAGGGCCTCCAGTACAGGGCCTTCAGTACAGGGCCTCCAGTACAGGGCCTCCAGTACAGGGCCTCCAGTACAGGGCCTTCCGTACAGGGCCTTCCGTACAGGGCCTTCCGTACAGGGCCTTCCGTACAGGGCCTCCAGTACAGGGCCTCCAGTACAGGGCCTCCAGTACAGGGCCTCCAGTACAGGGCCTCCACTACAGGGCCTCCACTACAGGGCCTCCAGCACAGGGCCTTCCGTACAGGGCCTTCCGTACAGGGCCTTCCGTACAGGGCCTTCCGTACAGGGCCTCCAGCACAGGGCCTCCAGTACAGGGCCTCCAGTACAGGGCCTCCAGCACAGGGCCTTCCGTACAGGGCCTTCCGTACAGGGCCTTCCGTACAGGGCCTTCCGTACAGGGCCTCCAGCACAGGGCCTCCAGCACAGGGCCTCCAGCACAGGGCCTTCAGGAAGTATTCACACCCCCTCGAATTTTCCCACATGTTGTTGTGTTACTGCCTGAATTAAAAAATGGATACATGTGAGATTTTGTGTGATACACGATACCCCATAATGTCAGAGTAATGATGTCATGTTTTTAAAAATTCTTATAAATTCATTAAAAATGAAAAGCTGAAATGTCTTGAGTCAGTTAAGTGTTCAGCCCCTTTGTTGTGGAAAGCCTAAATAAGTTCAGCAGTAACAATGTGCTTAACAAGTCACATAATAAGTCACATGGACTCACTGTGTGTACAATAATAGTGTTTAACATGGTTTTTGAATGACTACCTCGTCTCTGTACCCCACACATACAATTATCTGTAAGGTCCCTCAGTCGAGCAGTGAATTTCAAACAAACATTCAACCACAAAGACCAGGGAGGTTTTCCAATGCCTCGCATAGAAGGGCACCTATTGGTAGATGGGTAAAAATAAATAAAAAACAGACATTGAATATGGTGAAGTTATTAATTACTCTTTGAATTTTTCTCCACCTTTGACTAGAGTATTTTGTCTAGATCATTAACAACAAAAAAACAAACAATTAAACCCATTTGAATTCCACCTTGTAACACAACAAAATGTGGTGTGAATCCTTTCTGAAGTGGTACGTGGACCACAACATTAGCATATGTTGCTGAACGTCTTTCCAAAGTCTCTCTCACCTCTGTGTGTTTTCATGTGTGTTTTCAGGTTCCCCGGCTGAGTGAAACCCTTTCCGCACAGGGAGCAACAGTAAGGTTTCTCCCCGGTGTGGATTCTCACGTGTAACTTCAGCTTGGACGCGTCGGATAGTTCTTTGCCACAGGTTGGACATCGGTGAGTCCTCTTCCCTCTCCCCCGCTGCTGTCCTGTAGTTGGACCTGCTGCCTCACCAGAGAACACACCCAGACTCTCCTCTGGAACAAACACACA
Source organism: Salvelinus fontinalis (assembly GCF_029448725.1). Taxonomy (NCBI): domain Eukaryota; kingdom Metazoa; phylum Chordata; class Actinopteri; order Salmoniformes; family Salmonidae; genus Salvelinus; species Salvelinus fontinalis. Next base: position 132,072 of record NC_074667.1, read on the forward strand.
GTTAGTATATCTCAAACGGTACCCTATTCCCTATATAGTGCACTACATTTGACAAGAGCCTATGGGCACTAGTGTGCACTATGTAGGGAATAGGGTGTCATTTGAGGCACATTCCTACTCACGGTGAATTCACCAGTAACCCGTCAGAAAGGCTATATAATAGTGTTACAGTCATGACGTAGCCGTCACATCCCTACTCACGGTGAATTCACCAGTAACCCGTCAGAAAGGCTATATAATAGTGTTACAGTCATGACGTAGCCGTCGTGAGTCTCCATCACAGGCTCCCTTACCGGCGTGCTCTTCCTGATGTCTCTGCAGCAGCTCTTTGTTGTTGAACGGTGCTCCACACGCGTAGCAGCTGTAGTCCAGATGTGTCTGCAGGTGGAGCAACAGCTCATATTCCCGGGGGAATCCCTCTCCGCATTTAAAACAGCGACGGTTGTTAAACCTCTTGGCTCTGGGTCGCTTCCGTTCGCCTTCTTTGACTCTGGTTTTACGTTTGACCTGTTGTTTCTTCCGGTGTTTTCTCTGTCCTCCTGACGCAGACGGACCACCGCCACCGGTCTTGGCTGTGTGACAAAAAAAGAGAATGGGTTTATTAAAGAATTGATCAAATACATTGTCCGTCGCCCAAATGGCATGCTATTCCCTATTTAGGGCACTACCTTTGAACAGAGCCCTATATAGGGGACAGGATGCATTTTAAAACACAGCCAAATGAACAGGCTATAGTTGAATGGTTTTCTGTTGACAGGGTGCCATTTTAAAACCCAGCCAAAGGAACAGGCTGTAGTTGAATGGTTTTCTGTTGACAGGGTGCCATTTTAAAACCCAGCCAAAGGAACAGGCTGTAGTTGAATGGTTTTCTGTTGACAGGGTGCCATTTTAAAACCCAGCCAAAGGAACAGGCTGTAGTTGAATGGTTTTCTGTTGACAGGGTGCCATTTTAAAACCCAGCCAAATGAACAGGCTATAGTTGAATGGTTTTCTGTTGACAGGGTGCCATTTTAAAACACAGCCAAATGAACAGGCTATAGTTGAATGGTTTTCTGTTGACAGGGTGCCATATTTAAAACAGCCAAATGAACAGGCTATAGTTGAATGGTTTTCTGTTGACAGGGTGCCATATTTAAAACAGCCAAATGAACAGGCTGTAGTTGAATGGTTTTCTGTTGACAGGGTGCCATTTTAAAACACAGCCAAATGAACAGGCTGTAGTTGACTGGTTTTCTGTTGACAGGGTGCCATTTTAAAACACAGCCAAATGAACAGGCTATGGTTGAATGGCTTTCTGTTGACATTCTACCTCCACTTACCAAGACGAAGAGCAGGTTTCCAACTGGCGTCGTCTTCTTCAGAATTACCCGAACCATCAACGTTCACCTCTTCTTCCTCCTCCTCCTCTTCCTCCTCTTCTTCTTCAGCCCTGGCCTTCAACCGAGGTGTTTGACTGGAGGCCATGCTGCCATGTCTTGGATCAGGACCCTGGGACTCTATAGCTTTGTGGCTGGATTCGTCACCGGGATCCTACAATGAAAACATAAGTCATTCTTGGTTAACAGTCAGTAGTAATATAATGTTTGCTGTAGGGTTTCTCAGGGTAGCGTCCAACCTCGGCCCCCTTTCTGTTCCTTGTCAAACAGGAAGGGTATATGTCGGCAGATTTTGAGTGGCGGTTGGCTAAATCTATGCCTAACTTTAACCTAACCCCCATCCATTCTAACCATAAACCCAAACCAATTCCAGAAACTTCTAGATTTTAGAGTGAACCTCCCCCCCCCCCCCAAAAAACAAAACCTGAAAGCGATAGCATTAGCTTACAGCAAACCAAAGCACATACCTTTCTGATAAGGGCTGTTGGAAGACCACTTCCTCCACTGCCGTAGCGAGGGCCTGTGGGGATGGGTGGCGTTGGTTCCACTATAGGCTTCCCAGGGTGCATCTGCTGCATGTGTGACCGGATGCCTGCTCTGTACCTGTAGCTCTTGCCACACTCATGGCACTGGTAGGGCTTCTCTCCAGAGTGGACTCTGAGATGCACCCGGAGGTCAAACTCTCTGGCGAAACTCTTCCCACACAGGAAGCAGAGATGGCTCCTCTCTCCGGTGTGGATCTTGAAGTGACAGGTCAGCTGGGATTGTTGTTTGAAACACTTGCCACACGCAGGGCATCGGTACGGCCTCTCTCCTCGGTGAGCGCTCTCGTGCTTCTTGAGCCCCTCCGCTGACAGGAAACTCTTATCACACTGGGCGCAGTGGTAAGAGATCTTCCCACTGTGGATCTTCCGGTGGATCTTGATGTAATTCTTGCTGGAGAACCTCTTCCCACAGTCTGGACAGGGGTAAGGCTTCTCTGGTTTCTCATGGGAGTGGGCGATCACCAGGTGATCATCCAGAAGGCCTTTCTGAGAGAACTCTGCCCCGCAGAGAGGGCACTGCGGTCTAGACTGGTTCTCTACAGTGTGAGTTCTCATGTGTATCTGTAGAGTTGATGGAGTTTGGCAATCCTCTCCTATTGGCTTAGCTGTGTGGTTGTCATGGTATTGGTGCAGGACTCCTATTGGCTTAGCTGTGTGGTTGCCATGGCATTGGTCCAGGACTCCTATTGGCTTAGCTGTGTGGTTGTCATGGTATTGGTGCAGGACTCCTATTGGCTTAGCTGTGTGGTTGTCATGGTATTGGTCCAGAACTCCTATTGGCTTAGCTGTGTGGTTGTCATGGTATTGGTCCGGGATTCCTATTGGCTTAGCTGTGTGGTTGTCATGGTATTGGTCCGGGATTCCTATTGGCTTAGCTGTGTGGTTGTCATGGTATTGGTCCAGAACTCCTATTGGCTTAGCTGTGTGGTTGTCATGGTATTGGTCCGGGATTCCTATTGGCTTAGCTGTGTGGTTGTCATAGTATTGGTCCGGGACACCTATTGTAGGAAGCCTCTCCACGATGTCCGGCCAGAAACTGGGATTCCTGACTTCTCCTGCATGGGGGAAGATAGTGTTAGTTCATGTTCAAGTCTAACCGCATAATGACTGGGGTCAGGACAATACCAGTATCACCCTACTCAGATAATGACTGGGGTCAGGACAATACCTGTATCATCCTACTCAGATAATGACTGGGGTCAGGACAATACCTGTATCATCCTACTCAGATAATGACTGGGGTCAGGACAATACCTGTATCATCCTACTCAGATAATGACTGGGGTCATGACAATACCAGTATCACCCTACTCAGATAATGACTGGGGTCAGGACAATACCAGTATCACCCTACTCAGATAATGACTGGGGTCAGGACAATACCAGTATCACCCTACTCAGATAATGACTGGGGTCAGGACAATACCAGTATCACCCTACTCAGATAATGACTGGGGTCAGGACAATACCAGTATCGCCCTACTCAGATAATGACTGGGGTCAGGACAATACCAGTATCACCCTACTCAGATAATGACTGGGGTCAGGACAATACCAGTATCACCCTACTCAGATAATGACTGGGGTCAGGACAATACCAGTATCGCCCTACTCAGATAATGACTGGGGTCAGGACAATACCAGTATCGCCCTACTCAGATAATGACTGGGGTCAGGACAATACCAGTATCGCCCTACTCAGATAATGACTGGGGTCAGGACAATACCAGTATCGCCCTACTCAGATAATGACTGGGGTCAGGACAATACCAGTATCACCCTACTCAGATAATGACTGGGGTCAGGACAATACCAGTATCACCCTACTCAGACAATGACTGGGGTCAGGACAATACCAGTATCACCCTACTCAGATAATGACTGGGGTCAGGACAATACCAGTATCACCCTACTCAGATAATGACTGGGGTCAGGACAATACCAGTATCACCCTACTCAGACAATGACTGGGGTCAGGACAATACCAGTATCACCCTACTCAGATAATGACTGGGGTCAGGACAATACCAGTATCACCCTACTCAGACAATGACTGGGGTCAGGACAATACCAGTATCACCCTACTCAGACAATGACTGGGGTCAGGACGATATTCATGCTTCACATCTCCTTAGTCACACCTCCTGCCCACACTGATACCTCTTTAGTCACACCTTCTGTCTACACTGAGACCTCTTTAGTCACACCTGTCTACACTGACACCTCTTTAGTCACACCTTCTGTCTACACTGACACCTCTTTAGTCACACCTTCTGTCTACACTGACACCTCTTCAGTCACACCTTCTGCCTGACACCTCTTTAGTCACACCTACCTAAACTGAACTAAAACCATTTATTGGTGTGTAATATCTGACATTTTGTTTTTACAACAGTGAAATTATCAGGATAAAATATCAAAAGTTTTGTTTTTTACAGAAGCTTAAAGGGATACTTCGGGATTTTGGCAATGAGGTCTTTTATCTACTTCCCCAGCCAGATGAACTCGTGGATACCATTTTTATGTCTCTGTGTCCAGTATGAAGGAAGTTAGAGGTTGTTTTGTGAGCCAATGCTAACTAGCGTTAGCGCCACGCCAGTTAGCAATTATTATTATTTTTTAAATTATTTATTTAACCTTTATTTAACAAGGCAAGTCAATTGTGCTGCCGCTAGTCAGCAACTTCCTTCAAACTGCAAGCAGAAACATAAACATGGTATCCAAGAGTTTGGGTTACGTAGATAAAGGGCCTCATTACCAAATCCCAAAGTATCCCTTTAAGAGGACAAACGTATTTCCACAGTTGGGTCCCTGGGCAGATGTACGAGTTCTCACCTTTGTGCACACTCTGGTGTATTTTCAGATTTCCTTTCTGAGCGAATCTCTTGCCGCACACAGAGCACTGGAAAGGCTTCTCTCCCGTGTGTATCCGCTCGTGCATCATCAGCTTATGTGCATCGGATGCTTCGTACCCACACGTTAAGCAGCGGTGAACCTTCTTGGTTTTGAACATGGTCGTTCCGTCTATATGAATGGTCTGGTGTAAGAGCATGTCGTAGACACGGGAGAATCCCTCTCCACATTTAAAGCAGCGGTGGGTCATCTTAGCTTTCTTCTGCTTCGGAATCTTTACCTTCTTCGGTTTCTCTTTTTTCTTCTTCGGCTGCTTTCGTTCTGGACTCTTCTTCCGTTTGCTCCTCCGTGTCTTCTCTTCCTCCTGGTGTTGTCGTTCCAGTGCTCCTGGTGTTGAGGCAGTTCCCTCACTACCGTGGCAGGAGTTAGGACTCATTCCTGTGGAGAGAAGAGAGTTCAGTGGGTCAGTATGGGTAGAGTTCCCTCACTACTAATAGCATGTAGCGTACATGCTATTGTGTGAAAACAGTGGCCACGTATTCCCTATATAGTACACTACTATAGACCAGAGCCCTATTCCCTATATAGTACACTACTATAGACCAGAGCCCTATTCCCTATATAGTACACTACTGTTGACCAGAGCCCTATTCCTATATAGTACACTACTGTTGACCAGAGCCCTATTCCCTATATAGTACACTACTATAGACCAGAGCCCTATTCCCTATATAGTACACTACTATAGACCAGTCTATGCATTACTCATCTCATATGTATATACTGTATTCTATTCTACTGTATCTTAGTCTATGTATTACTCATCTCATATGTATATACTGTATTCTATCCTATTCTACTGTATCTTAGTCTATGCATTACTCATCTCATATGTATATACTGTATTCTATCCTATTCTACTGTATCTTAGTCCATACATTACTCATCTCATATGTATATACTTTATTCTATTCTATTGTATTTTAGTCTATGCCGCGCTGACATTGAACGTCCAAATATTTATATATTCTTAATTCCATTCCTTTACCTTAGATTGTGTGTATTGTTAGATATGACTTGTTATATACTACTGCACTGTTGGAGCTAGAAACACAAGCATTTCACTACACCTGCAATAACATCTGCTGAACACGTGTATGTGACCAATAACATGTGCCTAACACGTGTATGTGACCAAGAACATGTGCCTAACACGTGTATGTGACCAAGAACATGTGCCTAACACGTGTATGTGACCAATAACATGTGCTGAACACGTGTATGTGACCAATAACATGTGCCTAACACGTGTATGTGACCAATAACATCTGCTGAACACGTGTATGTGACCAAGAACATCTGCTGAACACGTGTATGTGACCAATAACATCTGCTGAACACGTGTATGTGACCAGTAACATGTGATTTGACTTTGACTTACCAAGATGAGGAGTATCCCAGGAAGCCTGTTCTACTACAGAATTCAACAGATCACCAACTTCCTCTTCCTCCCCTTCCTCTTCCTCCCCTTCCTCCTCCTCCTCTTCTTCATCTTCACCCTCTTCTTCCTCTTCCACCTCCCACTCTTCTCCCTCCTCTTCTTCTCCCTCCTCTTCTTCTCCCTCCTCTTCTTCTCCCTCCTCTTCTTCTCCCTCCTCTTCTTCTTCTTCCTCCTCCTCTTCTTCTTCTTCTTCCTCATCCTCCTCCTCCTCTTCTTCTTCAATATGAATGTTCATCCCAGGTGTTTGAGTGATGTCCTCATGTCTTCGGTCAGGACCCAGGGACTCTGTCGACCCCGATTGAGGCCCAGGATCCTAGAATAAAGACAGGACTGTTTCTAGTAAAGTTACCATGGAAACCATGTTGGAACAAAAACGGGTTCAATAGAACAGTAAAATATATAATAATAATGTTTATAATGGTAACAATGGTAACAATATCTCCTATTAAAATGTTTGTTATTATTTTCTCCCACCTTGTTGATGTGTGACGTAGGGGGACTTCCTCCTTTACTACCAGAGTCAGGGACAGGACTCTCACCTGTAGAGATAAGTTGGTATTATGAGTTATAGTGAGACTACCAGGACTCTCACCTGTAGAGATAGGTTGGTATTATGGGTTATAGTGAGACTACCAGGACTCTCACCTGTAGAGATAGGTTGGTATTATGGGTTATAGTGAGACTACCAGGACTCTCACCTGTAGAGATAGGTTGGTATTATGGGTTATAATGAGACTACCAGGACTCTCACCTGTAGAGATAGGTTGGTATTATGGGTTATAGTGAGACTACCAGGACTCTCACCTGTAGAGATAGGTTGGTATTATGGGTTATAGTGAGACTACCAGGACTCTCTCCTGTAGAGATAGGTTGGTATTATGGGCTATAATGAGACTACCAGGACTCTCTCCTGTAGAGATAGGTTGGTATTATGGGTTATAGTGAGACTACCAGGACTCTCTCCTGTAGAGATAGGTTGGTATTATGGGTTATAGTGAGACTACCAGAGCCATGGACAGGACTCTCTCCTGTGGAGATTTGGTGTTATGGGTATTATGGGTTAGACCCCCCCCCCCGGAGACACGCCATGTCTATTTCCATGGGAACAAACACTGTTCATGACACAAACTGTTCAGACCCCTCTTGTTGGTGGAGAAAACATTTTGCGGTTTTGAAGCTTATTTCCTGCCATTCTACACATGTTTGTCATGGGGTGCAGGGAACATGTTGCAGTATTGAAGTCAAATCTACTGTGTATTCATGTGATATCTGAGTGACTCAAACAATGCAACAAATTCTATGAGCTAAAAAACGTTAGCTGACACGGGCATTTCTGACCCGTTATTAGTATCTCTCTGAGGTATATAATGACTGACCCGTTATTAGTGTCTCTCTGAGGGATGTAATGACTGACCCGTTATTAGTATCTCTCTGAGGTATGTAATGACTGACCCGTTATTAGTATCTCTCTAAGGTATGTAATGACTGACCAGTTATTAGTATCTCTCTAAGGTATGTAATGACTGACCAGTTATTAGTATCTCTCTAAGGTATGTAATGACTGACCAGTTATTAGTATCTCTCTAAGGTATGTAATGACTGACCAGTTATTAGTATCTCTCTAAGGTATGTAATGACTGACCCGTTATTAGTGTCTCTCTAAGGTATGTAATGACTGACCAGTTATTAGTATCTCTCTAAGGTATGTAATGACTGACCCGTTATTAGTATCTCTCTAAGGTATGTAATGACTGACCCGTTATTAGTATCTCTCTAAGGTATGTAATGACTGACCCGTTATTAGTGTCTCTCTGAGGGATGTAATGACTGACCAGTTATTAGTATCTCTCTAAGGTATGTAATGACTGACCAGTTATTAGTATCTCTCTAAGGTATGTAATGACTGACCCGTTATTAGTGTCTCTCTAAGGTATGTAATGACTGACCAGTTATTAGTGTCTCTCTAAGGTATGTAATGACTGACCAGTTATTAGTATCTCTCTGAGGGATGTAATGACTGACCAGTTATTAGTATCTCTCTAAGGTATGTAATGACTGACCAGTTATTAGTATCTCTCTGAGGGATGTAATGACTGACCAGTTATTAGTATCTCTCTAAGGTATGTAATGACTGACCAGTTATTAGTGTCTCTCTAAGGTATGTAATGACTGACCAGTTATTAGTGTCTCTCTAAGGTATGTAATGACTGACCAGTTATTAGTATCTCTCTGAGGTATGTAATGACTGACCAGTTATTAGTATCTCTCTAAGGTATGTAATGACTGACCAGTTATTAGTGTCTCTCTAAGGTATGTAATGACTGACCAGTTATTAGTATCTCTCTGAGGTCTGTAATGACTGACACGACAAGATGAACTGATGATGAACTACCCAGTTTCTACATTGCACCTTGTGCATTCTACTATTACAATTTTCAAGAGTACATTTAAAAGCCGGACTGAGTTCCTTAAAACCACTGGGTTAGATAATGAGTCAGACTCTATTACTGTGTAACAGAACCCCAGTCAGTGTTCTGCCTCCACTTACTATGTTGAACAGAACCCCAGTCAGCGTTCTGCCTCCACTTACTATGTTGAATACAACCCCAGTCAGCATTCTGCCTCCACTTACTATGTTGAACAGAACCCCAGTCAACTAAAGAACAGTCAGCATTCTGCCTCCACTTACTATGTTGAACAGAACCCCAGTCAACTAAAGAACAGTCAGCATTCTGCCTCCACTTACTATGTTGAACAGAACCCCAGTCAACTAAAGAACAGTCAGCATTCTGCCTCCACTTACTATGTTGAACAGAACCCCAGTCAACTAAAGAACAGTCAGCATTCTGCCTCCACTTACTATGTTGAACAGAACCCCAGTCAGTGTTCTGCCTCCACTTACTATGTTGAACAGAACCCCAGTCAACATTCTGCCTACACTTACTATGTTGAACAGAACCCCAGTCAACTAAAGAACAGTCAGCATTCTGCCTCCACTTACTATGTTGAACAGAATCCCAGTCAACTTCTTCTCCATCAGAATTAATCAGCCCTCCAACTTCCTCTGCATTATCCGTCGCCCCTTCTCCATCCTCCTCCACCTTGTCCTTCTCCTCTTCGACTTTAGCCTTCAGCCCCAGTGTTTGACAGAGGTCCTGTAGGTTATCAGATACCATCTCCTGCCCCTGTGATGTGTTCTCCTCCTCACAGTGGATGGGTTTCTCTGCTTCTGTTGTGTGTGACCGCTGGTGCAAGTTCAAACTTCCTTTTGTAGCAAAATTCTTCCCACAGTCAGGGCAGGGGTATGGCTTCTTTCCTGTGTGGATTCTCATGTGGATCTGTAGAGACGATAACGTTTTGAAATGTTTCCCACATTCTAAGCAGCAGTGAGACGACGTCTTAGTTGTGTGATTCTCCTGGTGTTGTTCAGGTTCTGCTGCTGATGCAGAGAGACTCTCCTCAACTTTTTTGCCGTGTGATTGCTGGTGTATTTCTTTCAAACTTAGCGAGTCCGGTCTCTCTCCTGTGTGTTGCAGCTGGTGTCTTTTCAAGGATGTACAGAAGGTAAACCTCTTGTCACACTCGGAGCAGGCGTAAGGCTTCTCTCCAGTGTGCAGTTTCTGGTGTTGTTTAAGATATGCTTTCTGAGTGAAGCCCTTCCTACAGATGGAACAGGAGAAAGGCTTCTCTCCTGTGTGGGAGAGCTGGTGGGCAGTCAGGTTGGCTTTCTGGGTGAAGCACTTGCCACAGACAGAGCAGGAGAAAGGTTTCTCACCGGTGTGCACTAACATGTGTTGGTTCAAATTTCCCTTTTGGTTGAAGCTCTTCTCACACACGGAACATTTGTAAGACTTCTCCCCGGTGTGTTTCAGCTCATGTGATTTCAAGGTGTGTAGATAAGTATAACTCTTCCCACACACGGAGCAGGAGTGAGGCTTTTCTCCCGTGTGTGTCAGCAGGTGTCTGCGTAGTTTGTAAGCACTAGAGAACTCTCTTCCACACTCCAGGCAGCAGTTCTTTGCCTGTTCAGGATCTCCCGATATAGAGGGACTGCCCTCCCCACTAGAACAGTGGAACCGCTGGTGTGTCTTCAGATGTTCCTCCCGAGTGAAACTCTTCCCACAGTCAGAACAGAAGCAGGGCCTCTCTCCTGTGTGAGTCAGAAGGTGTCGTTGTAGTTTAGATGGACATGGGAACTCCTTCCCACAGTCCAGGCAGCTGTAGCTCTTCCTGGGTTTGGGACTGGTCTTCTTCTCTCCTGTGTGTGTTGTGTTACGATGTTTTCTTAGATAATGCTGGGTAGGGAACTCCTCTCCACACTCTCTGCAGCTGTGTGTGTTCTTGGCTGTGTGATTGTCCTCATGTTGTTCAGGTTCTCCTGAGGTAGAACTTGCCCCCTCACTGTCAGAGTGACGGCTGGTACTCTCTCCTGTGGGGATATAGGAAGAGTCCGATCAGGATTGCTCGAGTGGAAACCAAAGGGGTATATTCATTAGTGTACACCGTAGCAAATGAAAACAAGTGTTTCTTATAGTTCCTTTCCCTGTTTCGGCTATTAGCTTCCTAGTGAATACACCCCAGCTTGTGTAAGTGTTGCACTGTTTTGTTAACGCTGTACCTAAACAACACCGTCAGATGGTTTAAACATTCAGTCTGCCTCAGCCTCCACCTACTAAAGTTAATGGAAATCTCTCAACCGACTTACCTCTCAATCTTAGAAAGTCACTGAAGTAGTCAAGGCTCCTAGGAACCATCTCTGGACCGCTGGTGTTCTGGTCACCATGGATACAGTCAGGAACCAGTAGATTTGACTGGTTTGGCTGGGGTTCATCAAAATCCTGATTGAAAAGTACAGTCAGAGATAGGCCTAGAAGATAATGTCATGTTATTGGCTTTGGTCTTAATAACGAACTGACTTGATAAAATAGTCCTTACTACTTGACAAATGTATACCAACTTCTACAAATGACAAGCTAACCTTGAACAAGACAATGGAGTTGACTAAAGCAGAGCCATGCATTTACATAACTAGCTAACCAGCTATATCTATACCTGCTGTATCTATGGCTTTGGGCTCAAGCAAAACAGGTTTTAGTTTCAGGGCAACTAGCTAGCTATAGCTCACTTCTCACCTCATACATTGTGTGAGCCGAAGCAACAACAACAACAAATTGTCGAAAAAATGTTGTTCTCCGGCTGTAGCAAGCAATCAGTTCAAATGTTGCTTTGTTATGAGAAATCACAGCTATTTCGCAAAAATAGATAGCAGGCTAAGTTAGCATAGCGTACTGAGCTAGCTAACGGTACTTAGCTAGCTAATAATGTTAGCTTAAGTTGTCGTGTGTAACTTCACGTCTGTCTGGTTTAATAGTTCCATATCTACGTTATCACAGGATGGAAATAGTCTACGCCAAGTATATTGAAGATATATTTGTAAATAACTCTAGCTACAATGCTTTTAAGTAAGGTTTATCTAAGCAGACTAGCTATGTTGACTGAACCGCCTAGAACTACTTCCGGGGCAGCAGCTAACCCGGAAAAAAAGTTGATGCCATCACTGGACGCCATTCCACATAGTTTGGATATGGCCATTCTTTGATTGCATTAACCGCGAGGGGAGAATGGGAAAATGTTTAAATAAATCTGGTCAGTAAAACATTAGGTATTGGGCTTTGTCCAAACGGTGTAGTTAGCTAGTCGTTACCGTTGCATAACTGTTAACTAGGTAACGTTTCCTGCTCATCATCAGACAGCTACATTTTTAGCTTGGTACTGTTGGCTAGCTAATAGCTCCTGCTAACTAATTTGAAGCTCTGCTCATACAGAGTCGATGTAGGAGTAAAACGACGATTGTTTTCTATTTGGTAAGTAAAGGCAGAGCGACTGTACATATAATCAATGAGTTACTTTTGTACCTAATGTTCGTGTTACATTAGTTAACGTTAGTTAGCTTCAAAATACAAGCCCTCATCGTGTGAACCTTGACATTTCATATATATCTTACAAAAATATTTTTATTATCATTAATATATTTTTTTATTATATTGTTCTATTAAGTAAAAATGAAATAGTGACAGTAAATTAAAAGTCAACATTTCACGGACTTGACAAATATAGAATGTCACTATGCATATTGCACGCCTGTATAAAATGTTTTTGTCTTACACCATATCGTCCTATTTACACAGGTGACCTCACAAGGGATTCCACTGTTCTGGTGACAGGAAGAAGATCGGATCCTGAAATAACTTGTCTTTGACAGAGACCCATAATGCAGCACTTCCTGAAGCTCCCGGTGTGGCAGGAGATATAGGAGACCTGTGAATACACAGGAGAGAGACACACCTCACACTAGTGACAACTCAATTCAATAGAAAGTTATTTTATTTTTTACAAAAACATTCTAACTGCTGGGACAAAATGAGTTCAGAGAAGGAAACGTTGATGGATGAAATCGAAAAGTGTTTATGGAATTTAACTGAGGACAATTTACGCGACCTGTGTGAACGTTGTGGAATGGATGGCTCTGAAATGAAAGGTATGAATCATCGCTTATTAAGGCGTAAAGTCATGGAGGAAATGTGGGACAACACGGAGTCAATGAAATCAGAGGAGCAGGGAATGTCTTGGTTAGTCCGACTTAAAGAGGACATCAGGAGGATACAGGAGGATGGTAGCAGTGCACTCATGAGTCCCAGCCAATCCGATGATGTAGACTGCAATGAAGAACGCAACAAGAGGGACAGGGATTGTTTGCCTAGCAACGGACTGACAACGGAGCCCTTGCATCCCAGCCAATGTGATGATGATGCTGTAGACTGCGATGAAGAATGGAATGAAGAGGGAGGAGCTGCGTTGCTTAGCAACACACCAGACCAGAGTACATTAAAGAGGCACATCAGATTGCACACTGTTAAACAACACACAGTGAATCCCTCAGTGAAACCTCACCATTGCTCAGATTGTGGGAAGCAATTCATTGTAAAATCAAGCCTTAAACATCACCTGCTAGTTTTTCACACAGATCACCCTCACTGTTGTGGTCAATGTAAGAAGAGCTTCATAACTGCAGAAAGGCTGGAATCACACATTAAGACACGACACCCGCCAAGTGATCCTCTGCAGAACCCACATGTGTGCTCTAAATGCGGTAGGGCATTCCCTGTGGCTGCCAGTCTTAAGAGACACCTGAGAACTCATACTGGGGAGAAACCGTACGTCTGCCCCAAATGTGGAAAGGACTACAGTGACTGTGGAAACTTGAGGAAACACATGAGAAGAACTCACCCAGTAGAGGAGATGGTTGTGGAGAGTTTCGCCACTCAGAGGAGCATCCCTACAGGAAATGTGGAGGAAATGCAGGACAATGCGGATTCAATTAAATCGGAGGAGCAGGGAACATCTTGTTCACTCCAACTGAAAGAGGACCTCAAAGGGATACAGGAGGATGGTAGCGTTGTACCCATGAGTCCCGGCCAAGCCTATTATGATGGTGCTGACGACGATGATGATGATGATGATGTAGACTGCAACGTTAAGGACAGGGATTGGTTGCCTAGCAACGGACTGAAGGCGGAGCCCATGAGTCCCAGCCAATCCGATGACGCTGTAGACTGGGACGAGGAGGACAGGGATTGGATGGCTAGCGATGGGCTGGAGGTGGAGTCGTCTCCAGAGAGGTACACACCAGAGCAGAGAGTGAGAGGGGTGAGTACTTAAATTCCCAGTGTTAAACAAGGGTCGCATTAGCTTTTAGAAATCAGCATTTCTTTTAAACACAGACCATAAAGTGTTTTAAAGCATTTCCGTTAAAGCATGCGTTTTTATATTGAAAGTCAAGTGTTTTTTGCTTCAATAGAGTGATCAGACATGCAACTACAGTTTTAATTCACATGCATTTCATCAGATGACAACAGACGCTATTTGGCTCGCAGCCACACAAGTAAATGAGCTTACCGTACAATAAAAAAACAAGGTATATTTTACCAAAACGATGCACGGCCATCATATTTATAATGTTTATCATAGAAAGAATGGAGCCAGATACATTTCCTGATGTTTTACTTTGAAGTTATTCTTTAAGCATTGTAACTGAACTAAAGCACACAGCAGTCAGAGTGGTGGAATGTAATTGGTCAAGACGAGAGCGAAGATATTTAATCCGATTGCAGAAGTGCAACTGAAGCACAAAAATGTGTCCTTTTTTAAATTCATGATTTGGAGTGAAACCTACTGAAGTTTTACCAAAACGCAACAAGATATTTTTTTCTGCGTTTTATCTTTCTTTTTATGCGTGAAGAACTGCGTTAATGCGACCTCTGCTTGAAGTGTGTTTCTCTTTCCTTGATTCCTCTCATCATTGATTCCTGGACCTCCTTCTATAAATGCATTGGAGGAGAAGGTTCTTGGTTCTTTCCCTCCAATGTATTTTAAGAAGGATGCCGAGTAATCGAAAGATGATGAGAGGAATCTAGGAAAGACTTCTGATTTTCTCTGCAAAGATTTTAAAATGACTTGACCGGTAGGAAAGTGTTTCCTGATTCATTCCATCTCTATTTTTATGATTTTCTAGGACAAACCTCCCCCGCCCCCCTTTGCCCTCCCAGAGTCCCCGGGGCGTGCCTCTCCCGGTAGCGCCTTATTGTGCGGTCTGAAGAGGGTGTCTGTGCAGCTAGTCGACTGCAGGAAGACACCGGGGCAGAGTGGCCATATAATACACAAGACAACACAGACAGGAGAGAAACCCCACAGCTCGTCTAATGCTGAACAACACAAAACCCTCTCAGGAGACAGGCCTAGCTCCCATATCTGTGATCACTGTGAGAAGAATTTTGGCACTGCTACAAATCTGAAAACACACTTACTTTATCTGTCTGGAGAGAAACCACACATCTGCTCTGAATGCGGAAAGAGTTTCACACAAGCCGGCTGTCTTAAGAGACACCTGAGAACTCATACGGGGGAGAGACCGTACGTCTGTCCTCGTTGTGGGAAGGCTTGTACTGATTCTGGAAACTTAAAGAGACACATCAGAAAAACTCACCCGGGAGAGGAGGTCTTTGTGAAGAGACTTGCCTATCAGAAGAGCGTTCGTAATGCTAAAGAACGCAAACAAACCTACTGCGGAGATGGCTCCCATATCTGTGATCACTGTGGTAAGAATTTTACCACAGCAGGAAGTCTTAAACTACACACACAGAACCTGCAGAGAAGGAGAGAGAACTTGACTGCAGAGAAAGCTCATGTGTGCTCTGAATGTGGAAAGGGCTTCCATCAGGCTGGAAGTCTTAAGAGACACCTGAGAACTCATACAGGGGAGAAACCGTACATTTGCCATCATTGTGGGAAGGCTTGCAGTGATTCTGGAAACTTACAGAAACACATCAAAAGTCACATGGGTAAACAACACACAGTGAAACCTTACCTCTGCTCTGAATGTGGGAAGCAATTCATTGGAAAACAAAGCCTTGAACATCACCGGGAGGTTTTTCACACAGAACACCCTCACCGCTGTGGTCAATGTAAGAAGAGCTTCATAACTGCAGAAAGACTGGAATCACACATAAAAACACGACACCCGCCAAGTGATCCTGTGAAGAATCCACATGTGTGCTTGGAATGCGGAAGGGGATTCCCTGTGGCCGCCAGTCTTAAAAGACACCTGAGAATCCATACTGGGGAGAAACCGTACTCCTGCCCTCAGTGTGGAAACAGTTACAATGATCGTGGAAATTTAAAGAAACACATCAGAACTCACACAGAAGAAAAACCTTACCACTGCTCGGTGTGTGGGATGAAGTTTCGTCATACAAAAACGTTACAACGGCATCACCAGGAGAACCACAAGGGGGAGACACTGGGTCCCATCCACAGGCACCAAGACCCTCTTCCTTGCCCCCACTGCGGGGAGGAGTTCTCATCCAAGGCTCTTCTAAGGGATCATCTACGGACCCATTCTAGCCGGGTCCACTGCTCCCGATGCGACAAGACCTTCTCCACTAAAAGTAACTTACTGGTTCATCAGAGGATACACACTGGAGAGAAGCCTTACCTTTGCCCTCAGTGTGGGAAGAGTTTTTCTCTGGCAGGGAGTTTAAAACTTCATCTCCGGATTCATGCGGGTGAGAAACCTTACTGCTGTACTTACTGTGACAAGAGATTCACAAGTAAGAGCCACTGCAATCTTCATCTGCGAATCCACACTGGAGAGAAGCCGTACCAATGCCCTGACTGCGGGAGGTGTTTCGCTGACGGGAATGTCTTGAAAAACCACCGGCGGACCCACACAGGAGAGAAACCGTTCCAGTGCCGCATGTGTGATAAAGCCTTTGCCCAGTTGAGCAGTCTGAAGAAACATCAGGAGACACACAGGCAAACTCCGCCTGTCTCTGTCCCAAGACTCCCTAATCCCTACCTACCACACAATCAGCATGTCCCTTATCCCTACCCATCACAGACTCAATGGTAACCTTGTTTACACCTGACCAAGTTGTCCGGTGTCCTGTTACCTGGTAACCTGTCTGTTACCTGGTAACCTGTCTGTTACCTGGGAACCTGTCTGTTACCTGGGAACCTGTCTGTTACCTGGGAACCTGTCTGTTACCTGTCCCAGATAGGAAGAATGCATTTCTAACGTATTGGGACAGGAACCTAGACTCAGTCTGTCCCAAAAACCCAACCTACCATGCACTCAGTGAATGGTAACATGCTTAAACCTGTCCCTTGTAGATAACTAGATGGAAATTAATTGAAGGATCCATTTTCTTTTTTAAACATTTGTTATGATTTCATTGAGACAGGTTTGCAGTCATTGAGGATTGATATGCTGTGTATAGAGCTTGGAATAGAATGTTATTTTGTTCATCTGTCTCAAAATAATTATTTGGCTCAAAGTTCATATTTTAGCTACAGAGTTTTTGTATTCACAGTTGATATTTGGATATGTTGTTCATTTTAAAAGGTGTTTAAAATTCCGAACCTCAACTGGTGGAAATAAAATGGTTGTTGGAGGAATTATTTTTCTAATTCTTTGAGTAAGAAGTTGTATGCATAAAATAAGGGTCCTAGGCAGGGGTCAAAGTAAGCCGGTACGCTCTGGTCCCGCGTCCCGGAAAAATAAATAGTGGGGGTACACCGTACCGGTAAAATGTGAACCTATCACAATAATTTCTAAGAAATGCCAAGAAAACTAGAGAAAATTACACCATTATTTAACAATATCGCATGTCAGCTGCATGAAAATTAGTGATTTGACTTGAGAACTGGCAGTAAACCCTCATTGTAATTCCGCGAGAACACTAAAATGTTGCCAAAGCGGCATGCACAGCAGTGGATAAATCAATTCAGGCTACAAGTGTCCTGGGCTCAATACAGTAACTCTTTATATTCTTCACATTGTGGGTGCACTGTTTGGATGCTGGAATTATTTTGTGAAAATCTAATTTTATTTGTCACTTGTGCCGAATACAACTTGACAGTGAAATGCTTAATTACGAACCTTTCCCAACAATGCAGAGTTTAAAAATAATAATATAAAATAGTAACTAACACAAGGAATAAAATAAAATAGATTCAGAGTTATAGCTGTTTAGATGTAGGCTATAGCTCCTCTTAGTCAAGCTACAGTTTATACAGGCAGTACTAGATCAATGTGGAGCTATATACAGGGAGTACCAGTACCAGATCAATGTGGAGCTATATACAGGAAGTACCAGATCACTGTGGAGCTATATACAGGGAGTACCAGATCAATGTGGAGCTATATACAGGAAGTAACAGATCAATGAGGAGCTATATACAGGGAGTACCAGATCAATGAGCAGCTATATACAGGGAGTACCAGTACCAGATCAATGTGGAGCTATATACAGGAAGTACCAGTACCAGATCAATGTGGAGCTATATACAGGGAGTACCAGATCACTGTGGAGCTATATACAGGGATTACCAGTACCAGATCAATGTGGAGCTATATACAGGGAGTACCAGATCAATGTGGAGCTATATACAGGGAGTACCAGTACTAGATCAATGTGGAGCTATATACAGGGAGTACCAGATCAATGTGGAGCTATATACAGAGAGTACCAGATCAATGTGGAGCTATATACAGGGAGTACCAGATCAATGTGGAGCTATATACAGGGATTACCAGATCAATGTGGAGCTATATACAGGGAGTACCAGATCAATGTGGAGCTATATACAGAGAGTACCAGATCAATGTGGAGCTATATACAGAGAGTACCAGATCAATGTGGAGCTATATACAGGGAGTACCAGATCAATGTGGAGCTATATACAGGGAGTACCAGTACCAGATCAATGTGGAGCTATATACAGGAAGTACCAGATCAATGTGGAGCTATATACAAGGGGTACCAGATCAATGTGGAGCTATATACAGGGAGTACCAGTACCAGATCAATGTGGAGCTATATACAGGGAGTACCAGTACCAGATCAATGTGGAGCTATATACAGGGAGTACCAGTACCAGATCAATGTGGAGCTATATACAGGAAGTACCAGTACCAGATCAATGTGGAGCTATATACAGGAAGTACCAGTACCAGATCAATGTGGAGCTATATACAGGGAGTACCATTACCAGATCAATGTGGAGCTATATACAGGGAGTACCAGTACCAAATCAATGTGCAGCTATATACAGGGAGTACCAGTACCATATCAATGTGGAGCTATATACAGGGAGTACCAGTACCAAATCAATGTGGAGCTATATACAGGAAGTACCAGATCACTGTGGAGCTATATACAGGGAGTACCAGATCAATGTGGAGCTATATACAGGAAGTAACAGATCAATGAGGAGCTATATACAGGGAGTACCAGATCAATGAGCAGCTATATACAGGGAGTACCAGTACCAGATCAATGTGGAGCTATATACAGGAAGTACCAGTACCAGATCAATGTGGAGCTATATACAGGGAGTACCAGATCACTGTGGAGCTATATGCAGGGAGTACCAGTACCAGATCAATGTGGAGCTATATACAGGGAGTACCAGATCAATGTGGAGCTATATACAGGGAGTACCAGTACCAGATCAATGTGGAGCTATATACAGGGAGTACCAGATCAATGTGCAGCTATATACAGGGAGTACCAGATCAATGTGGAGCTATATACAGGGAGTACCAGTACTAGATCAATGTGGAGCTATATACAGGGAGTACCAGATCAATGTGGAGCTATATACAGAGAGTACCAGATCAATGTGGAGCTATATACAGGGAGTACCAGTACCAGATCAATGTGGAGCTATATACAGGAAGTACCAGATCAATGTGGAGCTATATACAAGGGGTACCAGATCAATGTGGAGCTATATACAGGGAGTACCAGTACCAGATCAATGTGGAGCTATATACAGGGAGTACCAGTACCAGATCAATGTGGAGCTATATACAGGGAGTACCAGTACCAGATCAATGTGGAGCTATATACAGGAAGTACCAGTACCAGATCAATGTGGAGCTATATACAGGAAGTACCAGTACCAGATCAATGTGGAGCTATATACAGGGAGTACCATTACCAGATCAATGTGGAGCTATATACAGGGAGTACCAGTACCAAATCAATGTGCAGCTATATACAGGGAGTACCAGTACCATATCAATGTGGAGCTATATACAGGGAGTACCAGTACCAAATCAATGTGGAGCTATATACAGGGAGTACCAGATCAATGTGCAGCTATATTCAGGGAGTAACAGATCAATGTGGAGCTATATACAGGGAGAACCAGATCAATGTGGAGCTATATACAGGAAGTAACAGATCAATGTGGAGCTATATACAGGGAGAACCAGATTAATGTGGAGCTATATACAGGAAGTACCAGATCAATGTGGAGCTATATACAGGGAGTAACAGATCAATGTGGAGCTATATACAGGAAGTACCAGATCAATGTGGAGCTATATACAGGGAGTACCAGTACCAGATCAATGGGCAGCTATATACAGGGAGTACCAGTACTAGATCAATGTGGAGCTATATACAGGAAGTACCAGTACCAGATCAATGTGGAGCTATATACATGGAGTACCAGATCAATGTGGAGGTATATACAGGGAGTACCAGTACCAGATCAATGGGCAGCTATATACAGGGAGTACCAGTACCAGATCAATGGGCAGCTATATACAGGGAGTACCAGTACCAGATCAATGGGCAGCTATATACAGGGAGTACCAGTACCAGATCAATTTGGAGCTATATACAGGATGTACCCGTACCAGATCAATGTGGAGCTATATACAGGGAGTACCAGATCAATGTGCAGCTGTATACAGGGAGTACCAGTACCAGTTCAATGTGGAGCTATATACAGGGAGTACCAGTACCAAATCAATGTGGAGCTATATACAGGGAGTACTAGATCAATGTGGAGCTATATACAGGAAGTACCAGTACCAGATCAATGTGGAGCTATATACAGGGAGTACCAGTACCAAATCAATGTGGAGCTATATACAGGGAGTACCAGATCAATGTGGAGCTATATACAGGGAGTACCAGATCAATGTGGAGCTATATACAGGGAGTACCAGTACCAGATCAATGTGGAGCTATATACAGGGAGTACTAGATCAATGTGGAGCTATATACAGGAAGTACCAGTACCAGATCAATGTGGAGCTATATACAGGGAGTACCAGATCAATGTGGAGCTATATACAGGGAGTAACAGATCAATGAGCAGCTTTATACAGGGATTACCAGTACCAGATCAACGTGGAGCAATATACAGGAAGTACCTGTACCAGATCAATGTGGAGCTATATACAGGGAGTACCAGTACCAGATCAATGTGGAGCTATATACAGGGAGTACCAGATCAATGTGGAGCTATATACAGGGATTACCAGTACCAGATCAATGTGGAGCTATATACAGGGATTACCAGTACCAGATCAATGTGGAGCTATATACAGGGAGTACCAGTACCAGATCAATGTGGAGCTATATACAGGGAGTACCAGTACCAGATCAATGTGGAGCTATATACAGGGATTACCAGATCAATGTGGAGCTATATACAGGAAGTACCAGATCAATGTGGAGCTATATACAGGGAGTACCAGATCAATGTGGAGCTATATACAGGGAGTACCAGTACCAGATCAATGTGGAGCTATATACAGGGATTACCAGTACCAGATCAATGTGGAGCTATATACAGGGAGTACCAGTACCAGATCAATGTGGAGCTATATACAGGGAGTACCAGTACCAGATCAATGTGGAGCTATATACAGGGAGTACCAGATCAATGTGGAGCTATATACAGGGAGTACCAGATCAATGTGGAGCTATATACAGGGAGTACCAGATCAATGTGGAGCTATATACAGGGAGTACCAGATCAATGTGGAGCTATATACAGGGAGTACCAGATCAAGTACCGACATAATCTGCCCGAGGACTCCAACAGGCCCCTCAGGCGTGACGCCCGCTGAAGGCCCATTCTGCTAACCTACTAGGCCTGCTAGCTACCTAGAGCTACCTGGAACCCTACTAATTCCACGACTGGTCCATCGACGTCACCGCACGAAGAGGCAAAAACAGACTTCCCCCCCATCGCGACGTCCCCCAAAGGCTAAATTGCTAGCCCCGGTCTGCTAACTGCTAGCTTGCCTGCCCCGGTCTGCTAACTGCTAGCTTATCTTGCAGCTAGCGCAGCCAGGAAGCTAGCACCAGTTAGCAAACACAATTCTACAATTCACAACCTCTCTTTCGCCATCGCCATCCGGCTTGGATTCTCTGTCGACACGACCACGTCTGGTCTGCAGACGAATACCCCATCCGCTGTGCCCTCAACCGGCCTCCGTCTGAGCAGACCCCCTCCGTCTGAGCAGGCCACCCCCCGGGCTACTAACTTTAAACGCGTGCTAGCTTAGTGGAGGCCTCACTGCTCCATCTACGGCTGCCCCCTGGACACTATGATCACTTGGCTACATAGCTGATGCCTGCTTGACTGTCCATTAATTCACGGTACTCCATTCTGTTTATTTGTGTTTTATCTGTCGGCTCTGTGCTTTAACTCAGGATCTGTGTGTAGTTAATCCGACCCTCTCTGCGCAGTCGTCGCCATTTTTACCTTCTGTTGCTGTGTTAGCTGACTAGCTGCTGTTATCTCACCTGTTGTTTTAGCTAGCTCTCCCAATCAAGACCTGCAATCACTTTATGCCTTATTGTATGTCTCTCTCAAATATCAATATGCCTTGCATACTGTTGTTCAGGCTAGTTATCATTGTTTTGGTTTGCAATGGACCCCGTAGTTCCACTCTCCGTACCTCTGATACCTCCTTTGTCCCACCCCCCACACATGCGGTGACCTCACCCATTGAGACCAGCATGTCCAGAGATACAACCTCTCTTATCATCACCCAGTGCCTGGGCTTGCCTCCGCTGTACCCGTGCCCCACCATACCCTGGTCTGCACATTATGCCCAGAATCTATTCTACCACGCCCATAAATCTGCTCCTTTTATTCCTTGTCCCCAACGCTCTAGGCGACCAGTTTTGATAGCCTTTAGCCGCACCCTCATCCTACTACTCCTCTGTTCCTCGGGTGATGTGGAGGTAAACCCAGGCCCTGCATGTCCCCAGTCACCCTCATTTGTTGACTTCTGTGATCGAAAAAGCCTTGGCCTCATGCATGTCAACATCAGAAGCCTCCTCCCTAAGTTTGACTTACTCACCGCTTTAGCACACTCTGCCAACCCTG
The DNA here is from genome assembly GCF_029448725.1 of Salvelinus fontinalis. Taxonomy (NCBI): domain Eukaryota; kingdom Metazoa; phylum Chordata; class Actinopteri; order Salmoniformes; family Salmonidae; genus Salvelinus; species Salvelinus fontinalis. Next base: position 155,111 of record NC_074667.1, read on the forward strand.
ATGTCCTTGCCGTGTTCGAATCCTGGCTTAGGAAGGCCACCAAAAACTCTGAGATTTCCATACCCAACTATAACACTTTCCGTCAAGATAGAACTGCCAAAGGGGGAGGAGTTGCAATCTACTGCAGAGATAGCCTGCAAAGTTCTGTCATACTTTCCAGGTCTATGCCCAAACAGTTCGAACTTCTAATTTTAAAAATTAATCTCTCCAGAAATAAGTCTCTCACTGTTGCCGCCTGCTACCGACCCCCCTCAGCTCCCAGCTGTGCCCTGGACACCATCTGTGAATTGATCGCTCCCCATCTAGCTTCAGAGTTTGTCCTGTTAGGTGACCTAAACTGGGATATGCTTAACACCCCGGCAGTCCTACAATCTAAGCTTGATGCCCTCAATCTCACACAAATCATCAAGGAACCTACCAGGTACAACCCTAAATCCGTAAACATGGGCACCCTAATAGACATTATCCTGACCAACTTGCCCTCCAAATACACCTCTGCTGTCTTCAATCAAGATCTCAGCGATCACTGCCTCATTGCCTGTATCCGCCACGGGTCCGCGGTCAAACGACCACCCCTCATCACTGTCAAACGCTCCCTAAAACACTTCTGAAGCATGCCTTTCTAATCGACCTGGCCCGGGTACCCTGGAAGGATATTGACCTCATCCCGTCAGTTGAGGATGCCTGGTTATTCTTTAAAAGTGACTTCCTCACCATATTAGACAAGCATGCTCCGTTCAAAAAATGCAGAACCAAGAACAGATATAGCCCTTGGTTCACTCCAGACCTGACTGCCCTCGACCAGCACAAAAACATCCTGTGGCGAACTGCAATAGCATCGAAGAGCCCCCGCGATATGCAACTGTTCAGGGAAGTCAGGAACCAATACACGCAGTCAGTCAGGAAAGCAAAGGCCATCTTTTTCAAGCAGAAATTTGCATCCTGTAGCTCTAACTCCAAAGAGTTCTGGGATACTGTAAAGTCCATGGAAAACAAGAGCACCTCCTCCCAGCTGCCCACTGCACTGAGGCTAGGTAACACGGTCACCACTGATAAGTCCGTGATAATCGAAAACTTCAACAAACATTTCTCAATGGCTGGCCATGCCTTCCTCCTGGCGACTCCAACCTTGGCCAACAGCCCCGCCCCCCCCCGCTGCTACTCGTCCAAGCCTCCCCAGCTTCTCCTTTACCCATATCCAGATAGCAGATGTTCTGAAAGAGCTGGAAAATCTGGACCCATACAAATCAGCTGGGCTTGACAATCTGGACCCCCTATTTCTGAAACTGTCCGCCGCCATTGTCGCACTCCCTATTACCAGCCTGTTCAACCTCTCCTTCGTATCATCTGAGATCCCCAAGGATTGAAAAGCTGCCGCGGTCATCCCCCTCTTCAAAGGGGGAGACACCCTGGACCCAAACTGTTACAGACCTATATCCATCCTGCCCTGCCTAGCTAAGGTCTTCGAAAGCCAAGTCAACAAACAGATCACTGACCATCTCGAATCCCACCGTACCTTCTCCGCTGTGCAATCCGGTTTCTGAGCCGGTCACGGGTGCACCTCAGCCACGCTCAAGGTACTAAACGATATCATAACCGCCATCGATAAAAGACATTACTGTGCAGCCGGCTTCATCGACCTGGCCAAGGCTTTCGACTCTGTCAATCACCATATTCTTATCGGCAGACTCAATAGCCTCAGTTTTTCTAATGACTGCCTTGCCTGGTTCACCAACTACTTTGCAGACAGAGTTCAGTTTGTCAAATCGGAGGGCATGTTGTCCGGTCCTCTGGCAGTCTCTATGGGGGTACCACAGGGTTCAATTCTCGGGCCGACTCTTTTCTCTGTATACATCAATGATGTTGCTCTTGCTGCGGGGGATTCCCTGATCCACCTCTACGCAGACGACACCATTCTGTATACTTCCGGCCCTTCCCTGGACACTGTGCTATCTAACCTCCAAACGAGCTTCAATGCCATACAACACTCCTTCCGTGGCCTCCAACTGCTCTTAAACGCTAGTAAAACCAAATGCATGCTTTTCAACCGTTCGCTGCCTGCACCCGCACGCCCGACTAGCATCACCACCCTGGACGGTTCCGACCTAGAATATGTGGACATCTATAAGTACCTAGGTGTCTGGCTAGACTGCAAACTCTCCTTCCAGACTCATATCAAACCAAAATCAAATCTAGAGTCGGCTTTCTATTCCGCAACAAAGACTCCTTCACTCACGCCGCCAAACTTACCCTAGTAAAACTGACTATCCTACCGATCCTCGACTTCGGCGATGTCATCTACAAAATAGTTTCCAATACTCTACTCAGCAAACTGGATGCAGTTTATCACAGTGCCATCCGTTTTGTTACTAAAGCACCTTATACGACCCACCACTGCGACCTGTATGCCCTAGTCGGCTGGCCCTCGCTACATGTTCGTTGTCAGACCCACTGGCTCCAGGTCATCTACAAGGCTATGCTAGGTAAAGTGCCGCCTTATCTCAGTTCACTGGTCACGATGGCTACACCCACCCGTAGCACGCGCTCCAGCAGGTGTATCTCACTGATCATCCCTAAACCAAAACCTCATTTGGACGCCTTTCCTTCCAGTTCTCTGCTGCCTGCGACTGGAACGAATTGCAAAAATCTCTGAAGTTGGAGACTTTTATCTCCCTCAACAACTTTAAAAATCTGCTATCCGAGCAGCTAACCGATCGCTGCAGCTGTACATAGTCCATCTGTAAACTACCCACCCAATTCACCTACCTCACCCCCATACTGCTTTTATTTATTTACTTTTCTGCTCTTTTGCACACCAGTATCTCTTCTTGCACATGATCATCTGATGATTTATCACTCCAGTGTTAATCTGCTAAATTGTAATTATTCGATTTATTGCCTACCTCATGCCTTTTGCACACATTGTATATAGATTCTCTTTTTTCTACCATGTTATTGACTTGTTTATTGTTTACTCCATGTGGAACTCTGTGTTGTCTGTTCACACTGCTATGCTTTATCTTGGCCAGGTCGCAGTTGCAAATGAGAACTTGTTCTCAACTAGCCTACCTGGTTAAATAAAGGTGAAAAAAAAAGAAAAAAAAATGTGGAGCGATATACAGGGAGTACCAGATCAATGTGTAGCTATATACAGGGAGTACCAGATCAATGTGGAGCTATATACAGGGAGTACCAGATCAACGTGGAGCTATATACAGGGAGTACCAGATCAATGTGGAGCTATATACAGGGAGTACCAGATCAATGTGCAGCTATATACAGGGAGTACCAGATCAATGTGCAGCTGTATACAGGGAGTACCAGTACCAGATCAATGTGGAGCTATATACAGGGAGTACCAGATCAATGTGGAGCGATATACAGGGAGTACCAGGACCAGATCAACGTTCAGAGGTACAAGGTATTTGGTAGATACTGTACATGAAGGCAGGGTAAAGTGACTAGGCATCAGGATAGATAATAATAAGGTATTTGAGGTAGATATGTAAATGAAGGTAGGGTGAAGTGACTAAGCATCAGGATAGATAATAATAAGAGTAAGTTAAAGAACAGCAGCGTGCCTGTGTAGAGTTTGTGAATGTGTGAGGGTTTTGTATGGGAGTGTAGTGTGTATATGGTGTACATACAGTACCAGTCAAAAGTTTTAGAACACCTACTCGTTCAAGGGTTTTTCTTTATTTGTACTATTTTCTACATTGTAGAAAAATAGTGAAGACATCAAAACTATGAAATAAACACATGGAATCATGTAGTAACCAACAAAGTGTTAAACAAATCTAAATATATTTTAGATTTTATATTCTTCAAAGAAGCCACCCTTTGCCTTGACGACAGCTTTGTGATTGGAGGAAACTGAGGATGGAAACATTTGTAAAAGCTACAGTGCCCTCCACTAATATTGGCACCCTTGGTGAATATGAGCAAAACGGGCTGTGGAAAACACGTGTATTGTTTATCCTCTTGGTCTTTCATTCAAAATATTCACAAAAATCAAACCTTTAATTTAAGTAAAATCATTGAAAGAAAATATATATTCTAATCATAAAACAAATATTTTTCTCAAATATGTGTGACACAATTATTGGCATCCCTTCATTCAATACTTTGTACAACAGCTCTGAGTCTTCTCCTATAATGGGTAAAGAGGTTGGAGAACACATGGCAAGGGATCTGAGACCATTCCTCCATACAGAATCTCTCCAGATCCTTCAGATTCCAAGGTCCCCGCTTGTGGACTCCTGCTTGTTGTCTTTATCATGTCCACCTAATAAAACAGGTGATTGTTGTTAACATGGTTTGGTCATTTAATGAGGAGCTAGCTTCTACTGTCTGGTACGATTTATCCTATCATTCATCGGAAGAGAGAGAAGGGATGACGTGGGTGTGGAGGTTTGAGGAAATGTCAAGTCTTGGAAATAAGGGCTTTTATTTAGAAGGATTTCTTATTACCATACCGGAAATGACGCCATCGACATGCTCCCCGAGGTCAAAGGGTATATATCAGAACACGTCGGAAGAAAAGTCACAGACGATATAATAAAATATATTTAGGGTAATCAGGTATTTTGTATGCGTATATAGCGAAATTATATTCGCTTTGTAGATAGGTATAGCCAGAACCATGTAGTCGTTAGCTAGCTAGGTCCACATGGATAGTTAGCCCACGCTGATCTAGCTAGCTCCGCTAACGTTAGCTGTTTTGTACACCGCTAGCTGTAGCTGTTGTAGCGTGGACTGTAAGATAAACCCAATCTTTAAGTCCACGCTATAACAGCCATTGGGTTTATTATGCTTGCTAGTTACGTCCCGACTGATTTGCTCCAATGTTGGTATTGATTTGGGTCCCCTACACAACATGAATAGAATAGCTAAGTACAGTAACTAGCTAGCCAGCTAACTCATGCTAACAGCAATGGCCAAGTTCCAGGCTGATCTCAAAACGGCTGGTTATATGTTTTAAATTTCAGCTAATAATGACATGAAATTACAGATGAGTGTTTTGATGTACAAATATTTTTTACAGGTACTTTAAGTCCTACTATTGACGGCATTGTCGTTGTTGCCGCACGAGCAGGACAATATGAATCCGCTCAGTTCAGAGAAGGAAACATTGATGGATGAAATCGAAAAGAGTTTATGGAATTTAACTGAGGACAATTTACGCTACATGTGTGAACGTTGTGGAATGGATGGCTCTGAAATTAAAGTTATGAATCATCGCTTATTAAGGCGTAAAGTCATGGAGGAAATGTGGGACAATACGGAGTCAATGAAATCAGAGGAGCAGGGAATGTCTTGGTTAGTCCAACTTAAAGACGACATCAGGAGGATACAGGAGGATGGTAACCCGGACGGCGCTGGGCCACTCGTGAGTCCCAGCCAAGCCGATGATGTAGACTGCAACGAAGAACACAAGGGAGACGGGGACTGGTTGCCTAGCAACGGACTGACAGCGGAGCCCCAGCATCCCGGCCAATGTGATGATGATGATGATGTAGAGGGAGTAGCTGGGTTGCCTTGCAATGGACTGGAGGCAGAGTCAGCTCCAGAGAGGAACAGTTATGTGAGTATTTCCCAGTCAGAAAGTGTTTTGTTTCTCAACAGTCTTTTCTTGATTCCTTGACCTCCTATAAATGCATTGAAGGAGAATATCTTGAGTTTTTTCCTCTTGGACTTTATCCTCCAATGTATTTTAATTAGACCAAGTAATCAAAGATGATGGGAATCAAGGAAAGTCTAGAAGAAAAAGAAACGCACATCTATTTAGGCGAGGTGCTGGCTAGTGGAGTAGAAAACCTGAAAATAAAGGAGAGCCACACACTCTAGGAGCTCAGATGCAAAAATGTAATGTCCAACGTTTCGACAGCCAAGCTGTCTTCAACAGGGTATAATCACAAACACTGCGGTATGACTCGTTTATATAGTGTCAAAAGACACACAGGTGTCTGTAATCATGGCCAAGTGTGGCCTAATATCATTGGTTAATTCTTAAATATTAAAATGGCATACAAAGAACAGCATACAAAAACAAATGGATAGCATATGATCATAGATTCATTTTAGACAACACAAGCTTACAAAACAATTACAATGGCAAAGTCACAATAATCACAAGAATGGCTTCAGATCAAAGTCTACGTTGAGACCAAAGGGAGCAAGGGTCTTTAAGTTAAAGATCCAGGCAGCCTCCAGGCAGCCATTTTCTTTTGCAACGTGACCCTAATGAACTACCTTCCAGTGCATGCATTATAACATTGGCTGAAATAGTACTCACACATAACTATTTCATGTTTTATAATGATTTCTTTATTCAGACGAAGGGTACTGCTATGGGATCCCCCATGGCTCCTAACTATGCTAATTTGTATGTGGGTTACATGGAGAAACGGTCTATTTTCAATCCTCTCAAAAATGTTTTCTTGCCTAACATCATTATTTGGAGACGGTACATTGATGATATTTTTGTTCTATGGAGGGGTGATGCAAAACAGCTCCAGGCATTCCATGCTTTTCTTAACTCCTGTTCTGAACATCTGAGATTTACTATGCAATCTGATACACGTCAAATCAGTTTCCTTGATCTTCTGATCCTGTGTGAAAATAATGTTCTATACACTGATCTTTACAGGAAACCTACTGATCGTAACAGTTTGTTGAGGGATGACAGTTGTCACCCACTTCCCTCGAAAAAATAGTTTGCCCTACAGCCAATTCTGTCGAATCAAAAGAATTTGAAAAAAAAACAATCAGATTTCGACAGAAATATGGCTGAGACGCAAAGAAAGTTCAAGGAGAGGGGGTACAAAAATGATCAGATTAATATTGCTATTGAGAAAATTCAAAACAAAACTAGACATGACCAGTCTCGCAAAAAGACGCATTCTTGCATTCTAACTACCCGCTATTCAAAGTGCTCTGAACAAATTAAGGGAATCGTTCACAAACATTGGCACATTCTAAAATCCGATGATAGTCTCGGTAATGTGTTTTCGGACCTTCCCTTGGTCGTATTCTCGCGGGGCAGAAATCTCAGAGACCAATTGGTACACTCTGATTTACCACCCCAAGATATTCCTGAACAACGTCTATTTGCGCCCCATTATATTGGCATCGAACATGTCATCCTCCCTAGGAGAGGGTCTGACCTTGATAATTTATTGTTAAAACGAGAGGCTGCCTGGATCTTTAACTTACAGACCCTTGCTCCCTTCGGTCTCAACGTAGACTTTGATCTGGAGCCATTCTTGTGATTATTGTGACTTTGCCATTGTAATTGTTTGTAAGCTTGTGTAGTCTAAAATGAATCTATGATCGTATGCTATCCATTTGTTTTTTGTATGCTGTTCTTTGTATGCTATTTTAATATTTAAGAATTAACCAATGATATTAGGCCACTCTTGGCCATGATTACAGACACCTGTGTGTCTTTTGACACTATATAAACGAGTCATACCGCAGTGTTTGTGATTATACCCTGATGAAGACAGCTTGGCTGTCGAAACGTTGGATATTACATTTTTGTATCTGAGCTCCTAGAGTGTGCGGCTCTCCTTTGTTTTCAGGGAATCAAGGAAAGACCTTTGAGATTATAAAAAAAAAAAAACATTTTAGTCACTTAGCAGACTCTCTTATCCAGAGAGACTTACATTTATTTAACTAGGCAAGTCAGTTAAGAACAAATTCTTATTCGCAATGACGGCCTAACCCCGGCCAAACTCTAACCCGGGCGGCACTGGGCCAATTGTGCGCCGCCCTAACATGAGCAATTAGGGTTAAGTGCCTTGCGTAAGGGCAGATTTTCACTTAGTCGTCTTGAGGATTCGAACCAGCAACCTTTCGGTTATTGGTCCAATGCTCTTAACCACTAGGCTACCTTTTGAGACTTCAAAATTCCTTGACAAGTACGAGAGTGTTTCTCACCCTGATTCTCTATTTTTCTGATTTCCAGGACAAGCCTCCACCTCCACCCTCCCCTCTCCCAGAGTCCCCAGGTCGTGCCTCTCCCGGCAGGGCCTTGTTGTGCGGTCTGAAGAGGGTGTCTGTACGGCTCGACGACTGCAGGAAGACACCAGGGCAGAGTAGCCATATAATACACAAGACAACACAGACAGGAGAGAAACCCCACAGCTCATCTAATGCTGAACATATCTGTGATCACTGTGGGAAGAATTTTGTCACGGCTACCAATCTAAAAACACATTTACTGTGTCTGACTGGAGAGAAACCACACATGTGCTCTGAATGTGGAAAGAGATTCACGCAGGCCGGCAATCTTAAGAGACACCAGAGAACTCATACTGGGGAGAAACCGTTTGTTTGTCCTCGTTGTGGGAAAGACTACAATGATTCTGGAAACTTAAAGAAACACATGAGATCTCATGTTGTTAAACAACACACAGGGAACCCCACGGTGAAACCGTACCTCTGCTCTGAATGTGGGAAGCAATTCTTTGGAAAACAAAGCCTTGAATATCACCGGGAGGTTTTTCACACAGATCACCCTCACCGCTGTGGTCAATGTAAGAAGAGCTTCATAACTGCAGCAAGATTGGAATCACACACAAAAACACGACACCCGCCAAGTGATCCTCTGAAGAATCCACACGTGTGCTTGGAATGTGGAAGGGGATTCCCTGTGGCTGCTAGTCTTAAAAGACACCTGAGAATTCATTCTGAGGAGAAACCGTACGTTTGCCCTCAGTGTGGAAACGGTTACAGTGATCGTGGAAATTTAAAGAAACACATCAGAACTCACACAGAAGAGAAACCCTACCACTGCTTGGTGTGCGGGATGAAGTTTCGTCATACAAAAACGTTACAACGGCATCACCAGGAGAACCACAAGGGGGAGACACTGGGTCCCATCCAAAGGCATCAAGACCCTCTTCCATGCCCCCACTGCGGGGAGAAGTTCTCTACCAAGGCTCTTCTAAAGGATCATCTACGGACCCACCCTACCCGGGTCCACTGCTCTCAGTGTGACAAGACCTTCTCCAATAAAGGTAACTTACTTGTTCATCAAAGGAAACACACTGGAGAGAGGCCTTACCTTTGCCCTCAGTGTGGGAAGAGTTTCTCTCTGGCAGGGAGTTTAAAACTTCATCTCCGGATTCATGCTGGTGAGAAACCTTACTGCTGTACTTACTGTGACAAGAGATTTACAAGGAAGGGCCACTGCAATAGCCACATGCGAATCCACACTGGAGAGAAGCCGTACCAATGCTCTGACTGCGGGAGGAGGTTTGCTGACGGTAATGTCCTGAAAAACCACCGGCGGACCCACACAGGAGAGAAACCGTTCCAGTGTCGCATGTGCGATAAAGCCTTTGCCCAGTTGACCAGTCTGAAGAAACATCAGGAGACACACAGCCATAATCACACTGTGCGATAAAGCCTTGGCCAGTTGCGCAGTATGAAGAAACGTCAAGAGACACAGATTCATCCCATCTCTGTCAGGAATCCCTACGTACCACACATTCAGTCCATCCCTAATACTTACCCACCACGTACCACACAATCAGTCCATCCCTAATACTTACCCACCACGTACCACACAACCAGTCCATCCCGAATACTTACCCACCACGTACCACACAACCAGTCCATCCCGAATACTTACCCACCACGTACCACACAATCAGTCCATTCCTAATACTTACCCACCACATCCCTTTGGCCCTCACCTTTTCCATGTTGGCAGTTCTAGGGAGGGGTTTGGGACCAGGTGACTGAAGTTACCAAAGACAAACAGCTGGAAATACAATTTTGTCTCGCTGACTTCCTCTCATTAGTGCCATCGGAAGGCATTGGATCAGGTATCTTCTTGATCTCTGGGTTTAAAAGACTCGTCAGCAATCTTACCACCATGACCAGTTCTTTTTAAATGACAAATGTGGGTATCCTGTTAGCCTGACATCCAGACCTGTTTTGTGCTAATATTCCACTCTCCATGCCATGTTTGACATATTAGAATCTGAAAAAATGGATACTGTGTGGAATGTAAACACAACTAGAGTGTTACACAGGCTAGTATGTTGTATGTATAACAAACACTATATATTTTTTGTCTCAGACTGAAATGATTCTGCTCGGCTCCCTGTTCAAGTTGAGTTCACATTTTAGCCCGGGAGTTTTTGTATTAACTGTTGTTAAGATATGTTGTCCATTTGAATTTATTGCCGAACCCCAACTAGAGTTAATAAAAATGGTAACAGAAATGTGTCGTTGGAGTACATTTTTTTTTAGTTAGAATGTTTATGTGTAACCTAGGGACGTAGCATAACCTAGGGTCGTAGCATAACCTAGCGTCGTAGCATAACCTAGGGTCGTAGCATAACCTAGTGACGTAGCATAACCTAGGGTCGTAGCATAACCTAGGGACGTAGCATAACTTAGGGACGTAGCATAACCTAGGGACGTAGCATAACCTAGGGACGTAGCATAACCTAAGGATTTAGCATAACCTAGGGTCGTAGCATAACCTAGGGTCGTAGCATAACCTAGCGTCGTAGCATAACCTAGGGTCGTAGCATAACCTAGTGACGTAGCATAACCTAGGGTCGTAGCATAACCTAGGGACGTAGCATAACTTAGGGACGTAGCATAACCTAGGGTCGTAGCATAACAGGGTTGTAGCATAACCTAGGGACGTAGCATAACCTGGGGACGTAGCATAACCTAGGGTCGTAGCATAACCTAGGGTGTAGCATAACCTAGGGACGTAGCATAACCTAGGGACGTAGCATAACCTAAGGACTTAGCATAACCTAGGGACGTAGCATAACCTAGGGACGTAGCATAACCTAGGGACGTAGCATAACCTAAGGATTTAGCATAACCTAGGGTCGTAGCATAACCTAAGGATTTAGCATAACCTAGGGTCGTAGCATAACCTAGGGACGTAGCATAACGTAGGGCCGTAGCATAACCTAGGATCCAAGCATAACCTAGGATCCTACTATAACCTAGGGATGTAGCATAATCTAGGATCCAAGCATAACCTAGGGTCCAAGCATAACCTAGGATCCAAGCATAACCTAGGATCCAAGCATAACCTAGGGTCCAAGCATAACCTAGGGTCCAAGCATAACCTAGGATCCAAGCATAACCTAGGGTCCAAGCATAACCTAGGATCCAAGCATAACCTAGGATCCAAGCATAACCTAGGGTCCAAGCATAACCTAGGATCCAAGCATAACCTAGGATCCAAGCACAACCTAGGATCCAAGCATAACCTAGGGTCCTACTATAACCTTCAAACGTCACAGGCAAAGTGCATGTAGTACAACATAAAAAGTGAGTGAGGACAGAAATTATTTTTTATTATTAATCAATATTGGCATGACTGGTGTAATTCTATACTGAACCAAAATATAAAACGCAACATGTAAAGCATTGGTCCTATGTTTCATGAGCACAAAAAGCTTATTTCTCTCAAATTTGGTGCACATATTTGTTTACATCCCAGTTAGTATTTCTCCTTTGCCAAGATAATCTGTGTGACATATCAATAAACTGATTAAACAGCATGATCATTACACAGGCGCACATTGTGCCGGGGACAATAAAAGTCCACTCAAAAAGAGTTGTCTCAAGTTGAGGGAGCGTGCAATCAGCATGCTGACAGCAGGAAAGACCACCAGAATGGTTGCCAGAGAATGTCATGTTGATTTCTCTACCATAAGCCGCCTACAATGTCATTTTGAGAATGTGGGTCCACTGCTCCCGATGCGAAGCGTTACTGCTGTATTTACTGTGACAAGAAATTCACAAGTAATAGGGCTAAAATAGAAGTCGTTCCTATTTCTGACGCAGATCATGCTGAAAGTCATCTCATTGGTTTATAGAAGCAGATACCCAGTGCCATCTCCTCATTGGTTATACCCACGTGGGTGATTGAAAGACGAACTTTGTTGCCGGTTGTCATGGTAATACAATGAAAGTTTAGATGCATCACCATATAAGTTCAAAGATGAAAAAGCCTGGAAGGAGGAGAGAGGACTAGAAACGATTCGGTTGGCTGTTTTATGTGTGGATTAATTGTCGGAGTAGAGGTCCTTGTGCATTTCAGGTAAAATAACAACTCAATGTTTATATCCCGGGACAAATTAGCTAGCAACAGCAAGCTAGCTAAATAGGACAAATTAACGTTAGCTAGCAAGTGCAAGCTAGCTAGCTAAATTGCCATACATGTTTAATGCTTTTCGACCTGTCCCCAAATTAATGTCATTGGTGCAGAGTTTGTTTTGATATTTTAACCTGCGTGTTGTGATCGCGTTTGATGTGGGGTGGCAAAATAAATGAATGCACGATGGCGCACGCGCGCAGCCGGTTTGGGTTCCGTGTTACCCACTGCAATGGCCACATGCCAACAGGAGCACCTTTTGAAATGATTGTTAAACAAACATCATGACTGGTTGTTTTTCTGCCACATTAAACGGTAAAACATGATGAAAGTCGTGACTAATCTTTACTAGGTCCACTGAGATCATATGAAATGAATACCGATTCTATAGGGAATCTATGCTTCCAGTGCCTTCACAAATATTCACACCCCTTTACTTTTCCCCTACATTCTGCTGTGTTAGACTGAATTTCAAATGGATTCTATTGAGATTTGTTTTTGTAACTGGCCTACACACAATACCCAATAATGTCAAAGTGGAAGTATGAGTTTGAAGGTAGGCCTTGAAATACATCCACAGGTACACCTCCAATTGACTCAAATGATGTCAATTAGCCTATCAGAAGCTTCTGAAGCCATGACATAATTTTCTGGAATTTTCCAAGCTGTTTAAAGGCACAGTCAACTTACTGTATGTAAACTTCTGACCCACTGGAATTGTGATACAGTGAATTATAAGTGAAATAATCTGTCTGTAAACAGCTTGATTCCTAATCTATAGACATATATTAGGAATAACTGGCCACTTTAAGGACATGAAACACTAGCCACTTTAATAATGTCTCCATATCTTACATTACTCATCTCATATGTATATACTGTATTCTATAATATGCCACTGTATCTTAGTCCAATGCCGCTGACATATATGTATGTATATTCTTAATCCATTCCTTACTTAGATTTACGTGTATTTTGGGTATATGTTGTGAAACTGTTAGATATTACTGCACTGTTGGAGCTAGAAGTATTTCTCTACACCCGCAATAACATCTGTTAAACACTTGTATGTGACCAATAAAATTGGATTTGATTTGAAATGGGAGCCTCTTCAATGTCCGTATCTGGCCACCAGGGGGAGCTGTTGCTATTGCCCATATTGTGAATCATCGGTCTGAGAATACATATATTTGACTGGCTCCGATCCAGATGGTGTATTATGTTCTGCAATATTGTTGCTACTGCTGTTTTTGACTTGAATATAGATATTGTTGAATATTTTTTGAATATGGTATAGTTTATGGTAGAGAAATTAACATTAAATCATCTTGCAACAGCTCTGGTGGACATTCCTGCAGTCAGCACGCCAATTGCACGCTCCCTCAAAATTTGAGACATCTGTGGCATTGTGTTGTGTGAACAAACTGCACATTTTAGAGTGGCCTTTTATTGTCCCCAGCACAAGGTGCACCTGTGTAATGAGCATGCTGTTTAATCAGCATCTTGATATGCCACACCTGGTGGATGGATTATCTTGGCAAAGGACAAATGCTCACTAACAGGGATATAAACAAATGTGCACAAAATTTGAGAGAAATACGCTTTTTTGTGCATTTTCAACATTTCTGTTATCTTTTATTTTTTAGTTCATGATTAATACAGTGAAAACAAACGTAACAAAAACATTAACATGTTGCATTTATATTTTTGTTCAGTATAAATTCCACGACACACATGTTTGTGTCATAACAGAACAGGGGTGCAATATCTTTCCGGTGAAGGTCAAAAAGTAGATACTACATGGTACAAACAGGTCAACATGACCCACAACGTGGTCAAGCAGATACTACATGGTACTAACAGGTCAACATGACCCACAACGTGGTCAAGCAGATACTACATGGTACAAACAGGTCAACATGACCCACAGCGTGGTCAAGCAGATACTACATGGTACAAACAGGTCAACATGACCCACAACGTGGTCAACCAGATACTACATGGTACAAACAGGTCAACATGACCCACAACGTGGTCAAGCAGATACTACATGGTACAAACAGGTCAACATGACCCACAGCATGGTCAACCAGATACTACATGGTACAAACAGGTCAACATGACCCACAACGTGGTCAAGCAGATACTACATGGTACTAACAGGTCAACATGACCCACAACGTGGTCAAGCAGATACTACATGGTACAAACAGGTCAACATGACCCACAACATGGTCAACCAGATACTGCATGGTACTAACAGGTCAACATGACCCACAGCGTGGTCAAGCAGATACTACATGGTACAAACAGGTCAACATGACCCACAGCGTGGTCAAGCAGATACTACATGGTACAAACAGGTCAACATGACCCACAACGTGGTCAAGCAGATACTACATGGTACAAACAGGTCAACATGACCCACAGCGTGGTCAAGCAGATACTACATGGTACAAACAGGTCAACATGACCCACAACATGGTCAACCAGATACTACATGGTACAAACAGGTCAACATGACCCACAGCACGGTCAACCAGATACTACATGGTACAAACAGGTCAACATGACCCACAGCATGGTCAAGCAGACACTGCATGGTATTGTTATTCATGTTATCAACAGTTTACTTAACAATTACTGATTGAGAACCACGGAGTTTCTGCAAGTCAAAACAAAGACAACAGGAGCCCTGCCTCTGCTATTCCAGCACCATTTCAACATAAACATTTAAACATCATCAAATCAACTAGGCTATATACAGTGGGGAGAACAAGTATTTGATACACTGCCGATTTTGCAGGTTTTCCTACTTACAAAGCATGTAGAGGTCTGTAATTTTTAATCATAGGTACACTTCAACTGTGAGAGACGGAATCTAAAACAAAAATACAGAAAATCACATTTTATGATTTTTAAGTAATTAATTTGCATTTTATTGCATGACATAAGTATTTGATCACCTACCAACCAGTACGAATTCCGGCTCTCACAGACCTGTTAGTTTTTCTTTAAGAAGCCCTCCTGTTCTCCACTCATTACCTGTATTAACTGCACCTGTTTGAACTCGTTACCTGTATAACAGACACCTGTACACACACTCAATCAAACAGACTCCAACCTCTCCACAATGGCCAAGACCAGAGAGCTGTGTAAGGACATCAGGGATAAAATTGTAGACCTGCACAAGGCTGGGATGGGCTACAGGACAATAGGCAAGCAGCTTGGTGAGAAGGCAACAACTGTAGGCGCAATTATTAGAAAATGGAAGAAGTTCAAGATGACCAAGCCAGCCCAGGACCTTCACATCCAGCTTCTTCACCTGCTGGATTATCTGAGACCAGCCACCCAGACAGCTGAAACGGAGTAGTATTTATGTCTGTAATGAAGCCCTTTTGTGGGGAAAAACTCATTTTGATTGGCTGCCCAGTGACTCTTATTCTGAAAGATTCCAAAACTTGTGACACGGAAGTGCTTAGTTATTCTAGAGCTATTAGAGAATGAGGAGATGAGAATCTCAGCTGGATATATATGTAGTGGTGGTTTAAAGTACTACTTAAGTCGTTTTTTGGGGTATCTGTACTGTACTTTACTATTTATATTTTTGACAACTTGCATTTTTACTCCCCTTCATTCCTAAAGAAAATCATGTACTTTTTACTCCGTACATTTTCCCTGACACCCAATTACATTTTGAATGCTTAGCAGTTCAGGAAAATTGTCCAATTTATGCACTTATCAAGAGAAAGTCCCTGGTCACATCCCTTCTGCCTCTGATCTGGCAGACTCACTAAACACACATGCATCTTTTGTAAATGAGTGTTGGAGTGTGCCCCTGGCTATCCATACGTTAAAAAAAAAAAAATGGTGCTGTCTGGTTTGCTTAATATAAGGTCCTGAAATGATTTATACTTTTACTTTTGATACTTAAGTATATTTAAAACCAAATACTTTTAGACTTTTACTCAAGTAGTATTTTACTGGGTGACTTTCCCTTCTACTTTTCTATTCAAGGTATTTTAACTTTTACTGAAGTATGACAACTGGGTACTTTTCGACCTCTACCAATATGAATGTCCACCAAGGTGTTCACGTTGTCATGCTGCGTCACGTGGTTGTAAAAACGAATTGGCACGCAATTCCTTCTTAAAAGTCAGGGTCGAGACACCTGCCTATTTTCCTCAATAGTATGTAATGTCATGATTTTAAAGCTATACGATATTACAGCGAACATGTTAATTATCTCACACCCCGATACATTTTTTTTTAATGTTGTACTTCTTGTTTACGTAATTCATGCTAATGTTGGTTTTTTGAGCTGGAGCCCAATACACTCCCATTCGGTTCCAGAAGAAGTGAGTGCGTTCTCCAATAATCACCCAGAATGCACCACGCAGCCCATTGACGAAGCATGGGCAACGTACACAATGGTCGTTAACACGATTACACTGGAGTTTCTCATCTCCATAAAGGTATCTCTGGTTATTCTTGCCCTCTTCATAACGGTATCAATACCAAAGATGGTGGACACCATTCTTATTTGATTGAAGTAAGAATGGGACAATTTTGGAATATAGCTGGTCAGTAAAGCATTAGGTATCGGGGTTGTTCAAACGATGTAGTTACCTAGTCGTAAGGGTTGCATAGCTTAGTTACTGTTATGTACATGCTCTTTAGAATGCTACTTTTTTAGTTGGGTAGCTAGCTGATCAATAGCTCCTGCTAACTAATTTGAATCTCTGCTCAAACATAGACGATACAGGAATAAAATGACAATTGTTTTCTGTATGATAAGAACAGGCAGGGGACTCTACATATAATTAATGAGCTGTTGTACCTAATGTTCCTGTTATGTTATTTAGCTAGCTAGCTAGCTTCCAAAATTCCAAATTGTAACCTTCAAAATAAAAGTCCTGATTGTGGAAACCTTTTCAATTTAAATGGTATTAAAGATCCCTAATATTGTTCTATTATATTGTTATATTAAGTAAACATGAAATAGCGACGGTAAAATGTATAACATTTAAACATTTGATGGACTTAACAGAAATAGAATGTCACTACATATTTGACAGTACAAATGGCTTTTGTCCCCATTAGGACGTGATTCGTTTTGCTGGGGGAGACCGGGTAAAGTAATTATGCGCACGTGCACAAAACTCAACTAACCTACTTTTAGTCCCGTGCGAATCTGCCATGTCCAGTCATTTTCACAAGGAGAGAGAATAATAATTCTAACCCGGAAAAACCTATAGTTCTTTTTTTGGCAAACTCCAAGATCCTCTGATAGTACTTATCCTGAGCGAATCGACATCACTGTGTTTTGAAGGGTATTACAGCGTTTAACAGGGGCTGCTTGCGGTTTGGGTAAGAACATGGGAACAAGGCTGTGCAGTGCTAGCTATGTACATAGCCTACAGATAAGTTATATATTTTTTTGTCATATATAAACTTTCCTAGTGCCTATTTCTCTTTTTAAAAGATGAAACGCATGACATTGTGCCAATGAATTGATAAATGGCCAAATACAACAGTTTTAAATAGATGTCTGCATACAGTTCACGATTCTCATTGATATTATTTAGATTTTCTCCGATCTTAAAGCAAGGCAATATTATATTAGGCTCTCCATAGACAAGTTGAAATATCTGCATGCCTACAACAGCCACCAGGCTTCCATCATAACGGTCAAGTTTTGAATGAAGAAAAATACAAATAAATGACAGGGGGCAGTTTGGTTAAAAACGGATCCCATCCGACTTGTCCTTTACACCATGTCTGCCTATTTTTACACAGGTGACCTCACAAAGAGATTCCACTGTTCTGGTGACAGGAAGAAGATCTGGTGTTCTGAGATAACGCTCACCCTGGAATAACTTGTGTCTTGGCCAGAGAGACTGGCAAAACAGCACCTCCTGAAGCTTCCTGTGTGGTGCAGCGGTCTAAGACACTTCATCTCAGTGCTAGAGGTCGTCACTACAGACACCCTGGTTTGATTCCAGGCTGTATCACAACCGGCCGTGATCTGGACTCCCGTCGGGTGGCGCACAATTGGCCCAGTGTCGTCCGGGTTTGACCGGTGTAGTCCGTCATTATAAATAAGAATTTGTTCTTAACTGACTTGCCTGGTTAAATAAAGGTTAAATAAAAAATAAAGCTCCCAGTGTGAAGGGAGATATAGGAGACCCGTGAAAACACAGGAGAGAGACACCTCACATTAGTGACAGCTCCGTTGTTATAGATTTTTTTTAAAGCAAGAAACATTCTAACTCTGCTGAGACAAAATGAGTTCAGAGAGGGAAACGTTGATGGATGAAATCGAAAAGAGTTTATGGAATTTAACTGAGGACAATTTACGCGACC
Source organism: Salvelinus fontinalis (assembly GCF_029448725.1). NCBI lineage: Eukaryota > Metazoa > Chordata > Actinopteri > Salmoniformes > Salmonidae > Salvelinus > Salvelinus fontinalis. The sequence goes on from NC_074667.1 coordinate 173,622, forward strand.
TGTGTGAACGTTGTGGAATGGATGGCTCTGAAATTAAAGTTATGAATCATCGCTTATTAAGGCGTAAAGTCATGGAGGAAATGTGGGACAATACGGAGTCAATGAAATCAGAGGAGCAGGGAATGTCTTGGTTAGTCCAACTGAAAGACGACATCAGGAGGATACTGGAGGATGGTAGCAGTGCACTCATGAGTCCCAGCCAAGCCGATGATGATGTAGACTGTGACGAAGAATGGAACGAAGAGGGAGGATCTAGGTTGCCTAGTAACAGACTGGAGGCAAAATCTGATCTAGAGAGGCACACACCAGAGCAGAGGGAGAGTGATGTGACTACTTCCCAGTCAGAAAGTGTTTTTCTCAAACCACACTTGTGCACTACATGCGGTAAGGGATTCCATCAGGCCGGCTGTCTTAAGAGACACCTGAGAACTCATACGGGGGAGAAACCGTTCGTCTGCCCTCGTTGTGGGAGGGCTTGGAGTGATTCTGGAAACTTAAAGAGACACATGAGAAAAACTCACCCAGGAAAGGAGATGGTTGTTAAGATGCTCAACACACAGAGGAGTGACCCTACAGGAAGTAGGGAGGAAATGAATGTGGATTCAATTAAATCGGAGGAGCAGGGAACGTCTTGGTCACTCCAGCTGAAACAGGAGGATGCTTGTGGTGCCCCTGTGAGTCTCAGCCAGGCTCATGCTGATGATGTAGACTGCAACGTTGAGGACAGAGATTGGTTGCCTAGCATCGGACTGAAGGCGGAGCCCATGAGTCCCAGCCAATCCGACGATGACATTGCAGACCGTAAAGAAGAATGGAACGAAGCGGGAGGCACTACGTTGCCAAGCAACGGACTGGAGTGGGAGTCAGCTCAAGAGAGCCACAGTTGCGTGAGTACTTTCCAGTCATTATGTATTTTGTTTCTCAACAGTCTTTCCTTGATTCCCCAACCTCCTTTTTATAAATGCATTGGGAGGAGAATCACTGAGGCTCCACCTCTTGGACTTTGTCCTCCAATGCATTGGGAGGAGGAGGCAGAGTTATCGAGGAAAGACTCTTGAGACTTCAAAATTCCTTGACAGGTAGGAGAGCGTTTCCCACACTAAGGGTTTTTCTGGATCAAAAATGGGCTTAGGGGGTGGGCGTGGCATGGGGGTGTGTCAATGGGCGGGGTCGGCCCATTGGCTCAGTTGAATTTTGGACAGCATTTTAGAGGCCCCCATCTTGGCGGTGTACAGAATTCTTAGCATTTTAAGCCAATTTTCTCCATGGAGCTGAGAGAGATTTTTAACACATTTTTAAAGCAACATTTTTTTTGCGTTTCTACATATTCTGCCATGGACCTGAGAGAAGATTTTGCAGTTTGAAGCTAATTTCCTTGAACTCTATGCATTTTGCCATGGTTAATGCTTTGTTATTCTGCTCAAACAAAAACAATCTTATTCCTGCTAAATTAATTGTTTTTGGCGTTGTTTATTCTCCCTGACTGTCTAGTGTTTATTTTGATTGTTAGTTCTCAGATGACATTATTGATACATGTAATCGGTCTGTTATCTTTTCTACTTTCTATCTGGTTTCGGTCCTTTACCCTGAAACTGTTTTTCCAGGACTTCAATGGAAGAAAAATCCCTGCACCATGATTTTTGATTTCATGTCTATTTTTCTGATTTCCAGGACAAGCCTCTCTGGCCCTCTTCCACCCTCCCAGAGTCCCCGGGGCGTGCCTCTCCCGGTAGCGCCTTATTGTGCGGTCTGAAGATGGTGTCTGTGCGTCTTGTCGACTGCAGGAAGACACCGGGGCAGAGTGGCCTTAAAATACACAAGGCAACACAGACAGGAGAGAAATCCCACAGCTCGTCTAATGCTGAACAACACAAAACCCTCTCAGGAAACAGGCCTAGATCCCATATCTGTGATCACTGTGGGAAGAATTTTACCACAGCAACCAATCTGAAAAGACACTTACTGTATCTGTCTGGAGAGAAACCATACATGTGCTCTGAATGCGGAAAGAGATTCACACAGGCCGGCAGTCTTAAGACACACCAGAGAACTCATACGGGGGAGAAACCGTACATCTGCACTCGTTGTGGGAAGGCTTGGAGTGATTATGGAAACTTAAAGAGACACATGAGAAGGCATACTGTTAAACAACACACAGTGAAACCTCACCACTGCTCGGATTGTGGAAAACAATTCATTGTAAAATCAAGCCTGAAACATCACCGGCTAGTTTTTCACACAGATCATCCTCACCGTTGTGGTCAATGTAAGAAGAGCTTCATAACTGCAGAAAGACTGGAATCACACATGAAAACACAACACCCGCCAAGTGATCCTCTGAAGAACCCACATGTGTGCTCTGAATGTGGTAAGGGATTCCATCAGGCTGGCTGTCTTAAGAGACACCTGAGAACTCATACGGGGGAGAAACCGTTTGTCTGCCCTCGTTGTGGGAGGGCTTGGAGTGATTCTGGAAACTTAAAGAGACACATGAGAAAAACTCACCCAGGAGAAGAGATGGTTGTTAAGAGGCTCGGCACTCAGAGGAGTGACCCTACAGGAAGTAGGGAGGAAATGAATGTGGATTCAATAAAATCAGAGGAGCAGGGAATGTCTCGGTCACTCCAGCTGAAAGAGGACATCAGAAGGATACTGGTGGATGCTAGCGGTGCACCAATGAGTCTCAACCAAGCCGATGATTATTCTGAAGACTGTGACGAGGGAGGAAGAACTAGGTTGTCTAGCAACAGACTGGAGGCGAAATCTGATCTAGAGAGGCACACACCAGAGCAGAGGGAGAGTGATGTGACTACTTCCCAGTCAGAAAGTGTTTTTCTCAAACCACACTTGTGCACTACATGCGGTAAGGGGTTCAAAAAGGCCGGCTGTCTTAAGAGACACCAGAGAACTCATACGGGAGAGAAACCGTTCGTCTGCCCTCGTTGTGGGAAGGCTTGGAGTGATTCTGGAAACTTAAAGAGACACATGAGAAAAACTCACCCAGGAAAGGAGATGGTTGTTAAGATGCTCAACACAGAGAGGAGTGACCCTACAGGAAGTAGGGAGGAAATGAATGTGCATTCAATTAAATCGGAGGAGCAGGGAACATCTTGGTCACTCCAGCTGAAACAGGAGGATGCTTGTGGTGCCCCTGTGAGTCTCAGCCAGGCTCATGCTGATGATGTAGACTGCAACGTTGAGGACAGAGATTGGTTGCCTAGCATCGGACTGAAGGCGGAGCCCATGAGTCCCAGCCAATCCGATGATGACGTTGCAGACCGCAAAGAAGAATGTAACGAAGCGGGAGGTGCCCTTCATTGTGGGAAGGCTTGGAGAGACACATGAAAAGAGCTCACCCACCACACAATCAGCATGTCCCTTATCCCACCACACAATCAGCATGTCCCTTATCCCTACCCACCACACAATCAGCATGTCCCTTATCCCTTATCCCACCACACAATCAGCATGTCCCTTATCCCTTATCCCACCACACAATCAGCATGTCCCTTATCCCTACCCACCACACAATCAGCATGTCCCTTATCCCTACCCACCACACAATCAGCATGTCCCTTATCCCTTATCCCACCACACAATCAGCATGTCCCTTATCCCTTATCCCACCACACAATCAGCATGTCCCTTATCCCTACCCACCACACAATCAGCATGTCCCTTATCCCACCACACAATCAGCATGTCCCTTATCCCACCACACAATCAGCATGTCCCTTATCCCTTATCCCACCACACAATCAGCATGTCCCTTATCCCAACCCACCACACAATTAGCATGTCCCTTATCCCTACCCACCACATAATCTGTATGTCCCTTATACCCTACCCACCACACAATCAGCATGTCCCTTATCCCACCACACAATCAGCATGTCCCTTATCCCTACCCACAATCAGCATGTCCCTTATCCCACCACACAATCAGCATGTCCCTTATCCCTACCCACCACACAATCAGCATGTCCCTTATCCCACCACACAATCAGCATGTCCCTTATCCCTTATCCCACCACACAATTAGCATGTCCCTTATCCCTTCCCACCACATAATCTGTATGTCCCTTATCCCTACCCACAATCAGCATGTCCCTTATCCCACCACACAATTAGCATGTCCCTTATCCCACCACACAATCAGCATGTCCCTTATCCCACCACACAATCAGCATGTCCCTTATCCCACCACACAATCAGCATGTCCCTTATCCCTACCCACCACACAATCAGCATGTCCCTTATCCCACCACACAATCAGCATGTCCCTTATCCCACCACACAATCAGCATGTCCCTTATCCCTACCCACCACACAATCAGCATGTCCCTTATCCCACCACACAATTAGCATGTCCCTTATCCCTCCCCACAATCAGCATGTCCCTTATCCCTACCCACCACACAATCAGCATGTCCCTTATCCCACCACACAATCAGCATGTCCCTTATCCCTACCCACCACACAATCAGCATGTCCCTTACCCCTACCCACCACACAATCAGCATGTCCCTTCACCCTACCCACAATCAGCATGTCCCTTATCCCACCACACAATCAGCAGGTCCCTTATTCCTACCCACCACACAATCAGCATGTCCCTTATCCCTTATCCCACCACACAATCAGCATGTCCCTTATCCCACCACACAATCAGCATGTCCCTTATCCCACCACACAATCAGCATGTCCCTTATCCCTTCCCACCACACAATCTGTATGTCCCTTATCCCTACCCACAATCAGCATGTCCCTTATCCCACCACACAATCAGCATGTCCCTTATCCCACCACACAATCAGCATGTCCCTTATCCCACCACACAATCAGCATGTCCCTTATCCCACCACACAATCAGCATGTCCCTTATCCCTACCCACCAAACAATCAGCATGTCCCTTATCCCTACCCACCACACAATCAGCATATCCCTTATCCCTACCCACCACACAATCAGCATGTCCCTTATCCCTACCCACCACACAATCAGCATGTCCCTTATCCCTACCCACCACACAATCAGCATGTCCCTTATCCCTACCCACCACACAATCAGCATGTCCCTTATCCCTACCCACCACACAATCAGCATGTCCCTTATCCCTACCCACCACACAATCAGCATGTCCCTTATCCCACCACACAATCAGCATGTCCCTTATCCCACCACACAATCAGCATGTCCCTTATCCCACCACACAATCAGCATGTCCCTTATCCCACCACACAATCAGCATGTCCCTTATCCCACCACACAATCAGCATGTCCCTTATACCCTACCCACCACACAGTCAGCATGTCCCTTATCCCTACCCACCACACAATCAGCATGTCCCTTATCCCTACCCACATCAGACTCCATTGTAACCTGGTTTACACCTGTCCAATCCCTTATAGATGTGTTTACTACTTCAAGGAGACAAGATGTGAAGGATTTTTTTTTTTAAAGGTGGGTATATTTGATGTTGTAATTGTTTTTAATGGAGACAGGTTAGAAGTAGAGGGGGAGACAGATGAGCAGGGGAGACAGTGAAGAGTAGATGCAGGGATTGAACCCTGGTCTCCAGTGGGGAGGCTGAGGCATACATAGAGCATCCAGCTGTGTTACCACAAGACTACAGGCCATGTACAGAAGGAAGCATTTCTAAAGTATTGGAACACGGCCCTAGACTCAGCCTGTCCCAAATACCACCTTATGTCCTATATAGTGCACTACTTTTGACCCCTGCTCAATGGGTTGCCATTTGGGATTCAGGACGTCCCAAACCCCTACCTACCACGTGCCCTTGCTCGGCCTTCACTAGGGCTGTGGCGGTCATGACATTTTGTCAGCAGGTAATTATCAAGCAAATAACTGCCAAGTAAATAACTGCCGGTCTCATGGCAATTGACCGTTTAAATTATCATAATCTCCTGGCTTCCACGCTTAACCTACAAGCGTCTGATGCAGACGTTTGGGCTCCCTAGTGGCGCAGCGGTCTAAGGCACTGTATCTCAGTGCTACAGGCGTCACTACAGACCCTGGTTCGATTCCAGGCTGTATCACAACGGGCCTTGGTTGGGAGTCCCATGGGGCGGCACACAATTGGCCCAGCGTAGTCCGGGTTAGGGTTTGGCCGGGATAGGCCGTCATTGTAAATAAGAATTTGTTCTTATTAATTAACTGACTTGCCTAGTTAATACATTTTTTTTAAAGTATAAACATTTCATTTAATATATCACAATTGAACACAGCTAAATAAAATAGAAAGGATATTTTCCCCAAACGATTTCAAAGGAAGTGCACACTTTTCTGTGTTGAGCGGTTAACAAAGAAACTGGTTCTCCCATATGCTTCGTTCAGAGTTATTTATTCGACTTTCGTTGTGATACGAACGTTGAGATATGTTCTCATTCTTAACATATTATAAGGCTGCATGATGGGACTCTGATGATTTGAAAAAAGTCGCAAGCTGAACACACTTCATCAGTCTCTCATTCACAATTTGACAAGCACTTGACAATATTCTCACCAGGCCTCGAATTTCCCGGTGGCATCCCCCTTGTGTGGCTGTAATGCCCCATTAAACAAAATCTGTGCCTTTTCATGGCCAATGTGGGTGTTATAATAATTATAATTACTCTCACTCATATGGCTCCTTCAGATGTAGCCAATGCCCGTCACGTGATCGGGTCCATGTCACAGTCATTTCAGCTAAGAAGTAGGCTAAAAGGAAATGAAGACAGACACATCGGGGGCGTAAATGTTACAACTGTCCACATTTTACTTTTCGTCAACCAATCAGATGAGTCGGTCTAACCAACAGCAACAGCACTAGCTTATGCCAATGTACTATCCTCCCCCCATAGTGCAAAAGTTGATCTATGCTATTGGTTAACTGTTCTTCTGTGCAAGGAATAAATATTGCAACAGCAGCCTTCCTCCTCTTCACGAGAAGAGGAGGTGTAGCAGGGATCGGACCAACACGCAGTGTAGCCAGTGCTCAACATGTTTAATAGACGAAACCGTGAACACTTACAAAAATACAAAATAACAAACTTGGCAAACCGAAACAGTCCTATCTGGTGCAGAGAAACACAAAGACAGGAAACAACCACCCACAAATCCCAACACAAAACAGGCCACCTTAATATGGTTCCCAATCAGAGACAATGACAAACACCTGCCTCTGATTGAGAACCACATCAGGCCAATTGACAATCCCCACATAGAAACACAAAACATAGAATGCAAACCCAGCTCACGTCCTGACCAACACAAAACAAGGAAAAACACACAAGAACTATGGTCAGAACGTGACAAATATGCCAAACATACTCTAGGACAGCTTGTAGAATGCAATAGATCCCAAATGAATACAGCAACTCGCCTCCAAACATATATATATTTTTTAAAGCAACGAGGCTGGTGCAACAGATCAGAACGTTTAGCTCAAAATGTTGATAAACTATGATACTATTTCTATGAGGCCAGTTCTTCATATTAGAACTGTATCAATGGACACGGTGGTTTGGCTATAAGTGTGAATGTTCCACAATGCAATCAATTAGCAGGAAAACACTGTCGCCGAAGGTCAATACGATTGTGCATGTAATACTTTATTATATATTATTATTATATATATTATATATATATATGCATATTTATGGTGAAAATGATTTCCCCCAAGCTTGAAACTCTCACACAGCTTATTAGGCTCTACACCGGTTATAAAGCGGTTTAATGTTTATTATTTTACCTTTATTTAACTAGGCAAGTCAGTTCAGAACAAATTATTATTTTCAATGACGGCCTAGGGAACAGTGGGTTAACCGTCTGGTTCAGGGGCAGAATGACAGATTTTTACCTTGTCGGCTCGGGGATTTGATCTGGCAACCTTTCGGTTACTGGCCCAACGCTCTAACCACTAGGCTACCTGTGCTTCCTGTGCTTAATTTTAGGGAGTTATTTGGTCACTTTAGTTGTGATAAAAACCTTATCAAGCCATACAGGCCTATGGGCTGGGCTACATACGGTGTGCGACTAGGATTTGAAAAAGTCGCAGTTATTCGCTTGAGTTATTCCTTGCCTTACTGCAGAAGCTGGGCATCATTCACAAGTGATAATATATCATTCACAAGTGATAATATATCATTCACAAGTGATAGGCTAATATTGTCACCCATCAGACTATTCTTCATTTAATGTTGTATTTACATATACTAAAGAATATGTGTGAAATGTAGTTTTGATTTAGAATTGACCATTATCATGCACCTGTATTGAAACAGGGGTATGGGGGGATAAATGTGTCAACTATGCACTTAAATAGGGAAATGGAGGACGTTTTTCCTGTGGTTCATTTTCATGCCAGCCAGGTAGGCTATACTCCTATTGTAAAGAGAAGCAATGTGCTTAATATAAGGAACGTTTATAAATATAATAGGCCTAGCCTACAGAAAGCTGATGGGATCGTCCTCTTTCTAATAGAGGCCATCACTCTGTTTTCTCACGCAATTACATAGTCTATAGAAATGTTGAGCAACATGAGCTCATGGGCTCTCATGAAGTGTTTTGATTAGATTTGACATTACATTTGCATTGATGTCAGAGTGATTTAAAGGGACACTACAGTGCTGAGTACCAGGCAGTTCGCAAGTTTGGTTAGGCTACTAAAGACAATCTGGAGCATCGGAAAAGCCTAATTACCGTGACTAAACAGTCATCGTGGAATTTGACTGCCGTCATGGCTTGTGACCGCCGGTCTGGTGGTAATACCGTCACCTTGACAACCCCTCCATGTTGGCAGATCTAGATGACTGAGGTTACCAGAGACAAACGGCTGAATGTACAACTCTATACAGCTGACTTCCTATCATTGGACCATTGGAGAAGGGCCCAATCCCAAATTGACATCTAGACCCTATGCACTTGTGGAGATGTAAGATAATCTAATTGGTTGTAAGCAATATGGTATGACTTCCGCCTATCATTGAGTGGTAGAGCTATTACCATATTGCTTACACCTGACAAAACCTCTCCGATCTCCACAAGTGCATATGGCGTAAGGTCTAGGATCTAGTGTCTAGGATCTAGGTCTAGGGTCTAGGGGGAATTTAGGACTGGGCCCATTGGGTCCATGTGTCTTGATTTCTGGTTTTAAAAGACTTGTCAGCAGTCTTACCACCATGACTAGTTCATAATACATTCAAAAATGCCATGCTGTTGTATCCTGTATGTTTAACTTGTGAATATAATTATATTTTGTCAATCTCTCTCAAACTGAAATAATGCTGCTCGGCTCCCTGTTCAAGTTGAGTTCAAGTTGAGTTTTTGTGTTAAGAGTTGATGTTAAGATACTTGTGTATGTGAACACCCCTTCAATTTAGTGGATTTGGCTATTTCAGCCACACCTGTTGCTGACAGGTGTATAAAATTGAGCACACAGCCATGCAATCTCCATAGACAAACATTGGTAGTAAAATGGCCTTACTGAAGAGCTCAGTGACTTTCAACGTGGCATCGTCATAGGATTCCACCTTTCCAACAAGTCAGTTCATCACATTTCTGCCCTGCTAGAGCTGCTCCGGTCAACTGTAAGTGCTGTTATTGTGAAGTGGAAACATCTTGGAGCAACGACGTCTCAGCCGCGAAGTGGCAGGCCACACAAGCTCACAGAACGGGACCACCGAGTGCTGAAACGCACAGCGTGTAAAAACCGTCTGTCTTTGGTTGCAAAACTCACTACCGAGTACCAAACTGCCTCTGGAAGTGTAACGGCTGTGAAATGGCTAGCTAGTTAGCGGGTACGCGCTAGTAGCATTTCAATCAGTTACGTCACTTGCTCTGAGACTTTAAGTAGGGTTGCCCCCTGCTTTGCAATGGCCGTGGCCTTTGTGGAGCGATGGGTAACGACCGTGCTTCGTGGGCAACCGTTGTTGATGTGTGCAGAGGGTCCCTGGTTCGCGCCCGTGTCGGGGCGAGGGGACGGTTTAAAGTTATACTGTTAAATTGATGCTGTTGACCCGGATCACTGGTTGCTGCGGAAAAGGAGGAGGTTGAAAGGGGGGTGAGTGTGGCCTTTGTGGAGCGATGGGTAACGACCGTGCTTCGTGGGCGACCGTTGTTGATGTGTGCAGAGGGTCCCTGGTTCGCGCCCGGGTCGGGGCGAGGGGACGGTTTAAAGTTATACTGTTACAGAAGCAACATCAGCACAATAACTGTTCGTCGGGAGCTTTAGGAAATGGGTTTCAATAGCTGAGCAGCTGCACACAAGCCTACGATAAGTAATGGTCTGTGGCTGCTTTTCATGGTTCAGGCTCTTAATTTCCAGTGGAGGGAAATCTTAACACGACAGCGTACAATGACTTTCTAGATGATTCAACTTTGTGGCAACAGTTTGGGGAAAGCCCTTTCCTGTTTCAGAATGACAATGCTCCTGTGCACAAAGCGAGGTCCATTCAGAAATGGTTTGTCGAGATCGATGTGGAAGAACTTGACTTGCCTGCACAGAGCACTGACCTCACTCAGCCAGGCCTAATCGCAAGCCAGGCCTAATTACTAGCATCAGTGCCCGACCTCACTAATGCTCGTGGCTGAATGGAAGCAAGTCCCCGCAACAATGTTCCAAAGCCGTCCCAGTAGAGTGGAGGCTGTTATAGCAGCAAAGGGGGGGTTTTGGGACCAACTCCATATTGATGCCCGTCATTTTGGAATGAGATGTTTGACGAGCAGGTCACATAATTCTGGTCATGTAGTGTATGTTGTCCATTTCAAGGAACGTTTTCAATTTATTGCTGAACGCCAACTAGAGTTAATAAAAATGGTGACAGCAATGTGTTGTTGGAGTAGATCTTTATGAGTAAGAAGGATTATGCATAATCTAGGGTCCTAGTATAACCAAGGGTCCTAGTATAACTTAGGGTCCTAGTATAATTTAGGGTTCTAGTATAACTTAGGGTCCTAGTATAACTTAGGGTCCTAGTATAACCAAGGGTCCTGGTATAACCACGGGTTCTAGTATAACCTAGGGTCCTAGTATAACCAAGGGTTCAAGCGTCACAGGCAAAGTGCATGTATGTAGTGTTGCATCAACATTTTGTGAGGACAGAAATTAAATTCTTAGATGTGTAATTATTTGTTAATTGATCAATAATGACAATAAAGGTGTAATTCTAGTTTAAGTTAGATAACAATAGTCAAATGTGTAATTTTTACATAAACACACATTAATCCGGATAAGATTGCTATACTACCATTATTTGTCACCTATCTAAAAAATGTGGATCTTCATTTCAGTCCGTCTTTCATGGCAGAGTTTTGTGCTTTTGCATTGGGTGACTGTTGATGGCGTGAAAAGACAAATTAAAATTGCTATTCAAAATGGGGGACACACTCATTATAACATGTTCAGTTATGCTCACCGCACAACTAATAAATCCATACTGTACATACATAGAAAGCGCGTAAACGTGATTCGTGCATCATACGGCTTTTATTTTGTCGTAGCCATATTTTGATTGACGCCGTGTCAAAAAACGTCACTACGCCGGAAGTGTTTGTTGGAAAGATTAAAATCCTCTTGAGTGACAGCAGCGGTTTGGTACATTGTATTTTTTTCTTTCTGCAGGGATGGAGGTGACACGCACAAGTAATTCACCTCTTTATGCACCCTTATAGATAATATACACCAAGATTATATTCATATGCTATTAGATACACAACGTTAGCTGTCGTTCCTCACCGCACGAATATGATTCCGTTCACGTCCGCGAGGTTGTGAATGCTAACTAGCTAGCTTGCGTGTTGAGTAACCACCAACGCATGTTGGCTGATTGTTGTTTTTGTATTACAGATTTCAAAGACAGTTTAAGTACTGTGTACAGCGCAATAGAGGAAGCAGACTTTATCGCAATCGATGGGGAATTTTCAGGTAAGCCATTGTTAGCTAGCTATTTAACTGGCAAACGTTTATAGTTACAACTTAGCTAGCTCGCTGGCCAACCAGTTCCCGTTGCTGCTACAAGCCACACGCGCAGTCGGTTTTGAACTCTGACAGCTTCATAATTTTCTAGTTAATACAGTAGAAAATACTCTTCTGTTTCAGGTATTAGCGATGGGCCCAACGTCAGCGCACTGACTAACGGGTTGGACACTCCAGAGGAGCGCTACATGAAACTAAAAAAGGTAATCGTCAAGAGAGGCATGCGTTTAGAGTTGGGGGCAATGCGGTTTCTGCATTATGCTGCATTTACTTGACACTACAACATTTTATGGCAGCCATGTTGGTTCCCCGTTAGTTTAACATGGGGATTATTTAACAATGCTATGGAACGGAATGTCTAGAATGAGAACGATATTCAAAACTCTAACACTAAATACATGGCCCTGGTTATAACTCCTCGGTTAGGTACTGAGTGAGTAGCTACAGTTGAAGTCAGAAGTTTACATACACCTTAGCCAAAGATTTAAACTCAGTTTTTCATCATTCCTGACATATAATCCTAGTAAAAAGTCCCTGTCTTAGGTCAGTTAGGATCACCACTTTATTTTAATAATGTGAAATGCCAGAATAATAGTGGAGCGAATTTTTTCCCCCCAGCTTTTATTTCTTTCATCACATTCCCAGTGGGTCAGACGTTTACATACACTCAATTAGTATTTGGTAGCATTGCTTTAACTTGGGTCAAACGTTTTGGTTGGCCTTCCACAAGCTTCCCACAGTAAGTTGGGTGAATTTTGGCCCATTCCTTCTGACAGAGCTGGTGTAACTGAATCAGGTTTGTAGGCCTCCTTGCTCGCATACACGTTTTCAGTTCTGCCCACACATTTTCTGTAGGATTGAGGTCAGGGCTTTGTGATTGCCACTCCAATACCTTGACTTTGTTGTTCTCAAGCCATTTTGCCACAACTTTGGAAGTATGCTTGGGGTCAATGTCCATTTGGAAGACCCATTTGCAACCAAGCTTTAACTTCCTGACTGAGGTCTTGTGATGTTGCTTCAATATATCCACATAGTTTTCCTGCCTCATGATGCCATCCATTTTGTGAAGTGCACCAGTCCCTCCTGCAGCAAAGCCGCCCCACAAAATGATGCTGCCACCCCCATGCTTCACGGTTGAGATGGTGTTCTTTGGCTTGCAAGCCTCCCCCTTTTCCCTCCAAACATAACGTTGGTCATTATGGCCAAACAGTTATATTTCAGTTTCATCAGACCAGAGGACATTTCTCCAAAAAGTATGATCTTTGTCCCCGTGTGCAGTTGCAAACCGTAGTCTGGCTTTTTAATGGCAGTTTTGAAGCACTAGCTTCCTTGCTGAGCGGCCTTTCAGGTTATGTCGATATAGGACTTGTTTTACTGTGGATGTAGATACTTTTTTAACTGTTTCCTCCAGCATCTTCACAAGGTCCTTTGCTGTTGTTCTGGGTTTGATTTGCACTTTTTGCGCCAAAGTACATTCATCGCTAGGAGACAGAATGTGTCTCCTTCCTGAGCGGCATGACAGCTGCGTGGTCCCATGGTGTTTATACTTGCGTACTATTGTTTGTACAGATGAACGTGGTACCTTCAGGCGTTTAGAAGTAGCTCCCAAGGATGAACCAGACTTGTGGAGGTTTACCATTTGTTTTCTGATGTCTTGGCTGATTTCTTTTGATTTTCCCATGATGTCAAGCAAAGAGGCACGGAGTTTGAAGGTAGGCCTTGAAATACATCCACAGGTACACCTCCAATAGGCTAATTGACATCATTTGAGGCAATCAGAAGCTTCTAAAGCCATGACATTTTCTGGAATTTTCCAAGCTGTTTAAAGGCACAGTCAACTTGCTGTATGTAAACTTCTGACCCACTGGAATTGTGATTCAGTGATTTATAAGTGAAATAATCTGTCTGTAAACAATCGTTGGAAAAATTACTTGTCATGCACAAAGTAGATGTCTTAACCGATTTGTCAAAACTATAGTTTGTTAACAAGAAATTTGTGGAGTGGTTGAAAAACGACGTTTAATGACTCCAACCTAAGTGTATGTAAACTTCCGTCTGTATATGAATAATAATATAGCGAGGTAGCTCGCATAACTTCTTATATGATCATGGTTTTCGGGTGTTTTAGATTCCTGGAGTCTATGTATGGGCCACAAGGCCACGTGCTATCGGTCCTGCTTTAAATGTACACGTTTGACTCTCTGTCCACTCCTCTGACTCTCCACCCCCCCCCCCCCCCCCCCCTCTTATCCAGCATTCCATGGACTTCTTGCTGTTTCAGTTTGGACTGTGTACGTTCACATATGACCAGGCGGAGTCCAAGTGAGTGTGATTTAGCTCTTAGATTTAACCTTAAACACACAGTCGGTTTTGAACTGAGTCACATCTGAGTTAATATGAAGCTTCTCAGAGTGTTGGAGTGCTGATTTAGGATCAGTTTTTAGCCTTTCGGATCATTCTGAATTTGATTCCATATGGACCTGATCCTATATCGACCCTCTTACTTGGATAAGCTTGACACATAGGACCCCTGACCTGACTCCAGATCAGTTAGTGATTTAGCCAACTCTTCTCTGCTGTGTTGTGACACTGTCATAACAAACGGGTTGTGTATGAAATACAGGTCTGGGACCAGTCTGCCGCAGAATGAAATAGAAGGCTGATTTAGTGTTAAATAGAAGTCGTAAGTCAGCTGTATTGAATGATGTGATCTCTATGCAGGAGGCTATAGGAATGTTTAACCTATCTGACCTGCTGTTCTTTCTCTCCTGGTGTTTTTGTCCTCACAGGTACGTCATAAAGACTTTCAATTTTTATATATTCCCAAAGCCATTCAACAGAACCTCACCCGACACCAAGTTCATCTGCCAGGTTAGAAAACCTTGGTCTGTTTTATTTAATCTGGGTGGTACAAGCAGTTCTTATTGGACAGGTTTCACTCCTCATTTCTGCCCTTTTGCTTCCCTTTCATTCCTGGAGAATAGGACCCATATTTCCCCTGGCAGGGGGCTTCCTTAAATATGATTGTGTTTGTTATTTCAGAGTTCCAGCATAGACTTCCTGGCCAGTCAGGGTTTTGACTTCAACAAAGTGTTCCGTCACGGTAGGTGGCATTCTGTCTGGTTGCCGTAGAAATCCCAACTGGGACAATAAAGATGATCGATTGATTTTATTGATTGAAGCTACTCTAGCTAGCCCCTCCCCTGTTCTGGTTGCCGTAGAAATCCCAACTGGGACAATAAAGATGATCGATTTTATTTTATTGATTGAAGCTACTCTATCTAGCCCCTCCCCTGTTCTGGTTGCCGTAGAAATCCCAACTGGGACAATAAAGATGATCGATTGATTTTATTGATTGAAGCTACTCTAGCTAGCCCCTCCCCTGTTCTGGTTGCCGTAGAAATCCCAACTGGGACAATAAAGATGATCGATTTGATTTTATTGATTGAAGCTACTCTAGATAGCCCCTCCCCTGTTCTGGCTGCCGTAGAAATCCCAACTGGGACAATAAAGATGACTAAGTGATTGATTTAAGCTAACCAACACGCTGCCATCTAACCCCGCCTCCTTTTCTGGTTGCCGTAGGGATCCCGTACCTGAACCAAGAAGAGGAAGTGCAGCTGCGGGAGCAGTATGAGGAGAGGCGGAGTCAGAGTAACGGATCAGGAAACCCCTCCTACATCTCCCTCAACTCAAACAACGGCCCCGGCAGCATCCCCGAGGAGCACAGGGAGTACATCGGACGAGTGGTGTAAGTTTAAACCTGACTCCCATTTCTAGTTACAACTTTAGATTGTAGTTGCATGTGGTAACGGAGTGGTGAGAGAGATGACAGCCTGGTCCCAAATTAGCCCCTTTCCTTCCCTAGCC